>NW_026623085.1:0-196935 GCF_023065955.2 Ursus arctos | reverse complement strand
TTGTTTATCACTGACTCAATTTCTTCATCATTAATTGGCCTGTTTAAGAAATCAGTTTCTTCCTGTTTCAATCTTGGTAGTTTATAGGTTTCCAGGAAGGATTCCATCTCTTCCAGATTGCTTAGTTTATTGGCATATAGCTGTTGATAAAAATGTCTAATAATCCTTCCAATTTCAATGGTGTTCATCGTGACCTCTCCTTTTTCATTCATAATTTTAATAATCTGGGTCCTTTCTCTTTTCTTTTGGATAAGTCTTGCCAGTGGTCTGTCAATTTTATTGATTCTCTCAAAGCTTCTAGTCCTGTTGATCTGCTCTACTGTACTTCTGGTTTCTGCTTGATTGATTTCAGCTCTAATTTTGGTCAACTGCTTCCTCGTGCGTGGATTAGGCCTGTCCCTCTGTTGCTGTTCCAGCTTCTTGAGGTGAGAATATAAAAACTGCATTTTAGATTTTTCTATTCTTTTGAGTGAGGCTTGGATGGCTATGTATTTCCCCCTTAGGACTGCCTTTGTAGTATCCCATAGGTTTTGGACTGTTGTATTTTCATTCTCATTGGTCTCCATAAATTGTTTAATTTGATTTTTGATTTCCTGGTTTATCGAGTCATTCCTGAGCAGAATGGTTCTTAGTCTCCAAGTGTTTGAGTTTCTTCCAAATTTTTCCTTGTGGTTGAGTTCCAATTTCAGAGTGTTGTGCTCTGAGAATATGCACGGGATAATTTCAATCTTTTGGTATCGGCTGAGACCTGTTTTGTGTCCCAGAACATGGTCTATTCTTGAGAACGTTCCATGGGCATTAGAATAGAATGAGTATTCTTTGGTTCTGGGGTGTAGTGTTCTCTATATATCTAAGAGGTCCAACTCGTCGAGTATGGCATTCAAAGCCTTTGATTCTTTGCTTAGTTTTTGCCAGGGTGTTCTGTCTATTTCTGAGAGTGGAGTGTTGAGGTCCCCTACTATTAATGTATTTTATTTATATGTCTCTTTATTCTGGTTAAGAGTTGGCTTGTGTATCTTGCTGCTCCCCTGTTGGGGGCATATATATTTATAATTGTCATATCCACTTGTTGAATACTTCCTTTAAGAATAATATAGTGCCCTTCTGCATCTCTAACTATAGTCTATTGTTTAAAATCCAGTTTATCTGATATGAGAATTGCTACCCCAGCTTTCTTTTGAGGTCCATTTGCGAGAAAGATGGTACGCCATCCCCTTACTCTCAGTCTGAATGCATCTTTGGGTTCGAAATGAGTCTCTTGTAGACAGCAAATGGATGGGTCATTTCTTTTTAGCCAATCTGCAACCCTGTGGCGCTTTAAGCAATAATTTAAACCATTTATATTAAGACTGAGTACTGAGAGATATGCTTTTAATGCTGCCATGTTGTCAGTAAAGTCTTTGTTTGTATTGGCTGTGACTTTCTGTTTTGTATCACTCTTGGGGCCTTTTTACTTTTATAGAACCCCCCGTAATATCTCCTGTAGGGCTGGTTTCGTGGTTACGAAATTGGTTAGTGACTGTCGATTCTGAAATGTCTTTATTTCTCCATCAATTCTGAATGACAGCCTTGCTGGATAAAGGATCCTTGGCTGCATGTTTTTCTCTGAAAGAGCTTTAAAAATGCTCCCCCAACCCTTTCTCTCATTCCAGGTCTGTGTAGACAGGTCTGACATAATTCTGATGCCTTTGCCTTGGTACGTGAGAAATTTCTTTGCCCTGGCCGCTTTCAATACTGTATCCTTGGATCTAATATTTGCGAAATGCACTATGACGTGACGTGGCGTGGGTTTGTCGTGGTTGAGCTTGGAAGGGGTCCTCTCTGCCTCTTGGACACGAATGTTTGTTTCCCTTGCTAGATTAGGGAAGTTTTCAGCTACAATTTGTTCAAATATCTCTTCTAGACCTCTGTTTTTCTCTACGTCCTCAGGAATGCCGATGTTCTGACACTGGAACGTTTTATTGAGTCAGTCATTTCCCGTAACCTACATTCCTGTGTGTGGATTTTTTTTGAGTCCAGATTCTCTTTTAGCTTTTTCCTCTACTAACCCATTTTCCAATTCGCTGATACGTCCTTCTGCCTCATTCACCCTGGCCAACAGAGCCTCTAGTTTTGACTGCATTTGGCTCCTAGAATTTTTAATTTCTGCGAGATTCGCTCACATTTCTGCCCTTAGAGATTCTATGTTCTCATTAACAATTTTGTCAATATTTTTTTCAAGTCTACAAATCATCTTGACCATTGTTACTCTGAATTCCATTTCTGATAATTTGGTTATATCCATATCCATAAGTTCTGTGGCAGAGGCCACAAACTCATTGTCTTTTCTTTGCTGGGGGGGGGGGACTTCTCCTCATCATTCAGATGAGGAGAGGTTGTGGTGTTGTCCAGAGCCCAAATTATTGACCACGACCCAGGCCGTGCACCCTTGTTTTATAGGCATCTTAGGTATGGGGGCTTCTTGATTTTTCAGCCTGCCTTCTGAGGTAGGGGCCTGCCGTGCTGATACTTGGGCAACCCTGTTTGGGTAGAGTCTCTGTGTACCCTGCGAAGGGGGATGGGGTTGGGCACACTGTGAGCCGGTCTTTCCAGGCTTCTTTTCTCTGGCGGCTTTCCCTGGTGGTTTGCTGTGCTTCTTCTGAGAGTCAGAGCAGCAGTGGCCGAATCTCAGCCTCTGTCTCAGAACAGATGGATTGCGGACCATTCTCCACTGATGTTCTGGCCACTTTAACTCTGTTTCTGTTGGTGCTGCTCAACCCTGCACTGTCCAGGATGTGAGCCCCACACCTGGCTTCCCAGCTCTCACCTACAGGGCCAGGGTCTCTCTGTCTGTGTTTCTAACACCGCCAGCCACCCCTGCATGCTCCAGGAGCTTTATGTGTCTCTTTCTTACACACATTTGCACAAGCTTCCGTTTTCATGACAGAGGACTGTGAGATGCCAGATGGTTTCTCTACAGTGTTCCTTCGTAGATTCAGTACATGGCACTTTCCTTATGTTTTCTTAGGCACTTGTACAAACGGTTTCATCTTCAAGACTGAAGACGTGACTTCAAAGATGGCTTCGGTACAATGTTCTTTCCTAAAGTTGGTTCACCTCCCTTTCCTTATGCTTTTATTCCCAATCAGACACATGCTTCCATCATCATGACAGATTATGGGACTTGGAAAACCCTTTCCATACCCTCTTCTTCCTGAGATTACGTCTATGGCTGTTTCCTTAAGGTTCAACACACATATTGGTAAACCCTGCTGTTTTCACTGATCAATGTTGCCTTGTCTCTACAAAAACATGGTTCGCTGAATTGACTGATGGCACTTTCCTTTCGTTTTCACACAACTTTTGAAGGGCTTTCCTCCTCATGACTGATGTGAGCTGAGAGATGCTTTCCTTGTAGTGTTCTTACATGGTTCAACAAAAGGCATTATCTTGATGCTTGCAGGCACAGTTTTGTACAATGCTCCCAATTCATGACACCAGATGTGAGGTGCAAGACGCTTTTATATAGAGTGTTCTCTCCTTGAATAAAGTAGGTGTCCCTTTCCCTATGCATTTGTAGACACTTTTGAAAATCTTGACATCTTCCTAACAGAAGATGTGACTTGGATGAGGGTGTCCATTCGGTGTTCTGACTGAGATTTGGGTATATTGTTCTTTCCTTAAGGTTCAACGCACGTATTGGACAACGCATATATATTCCTGGGTCACCACGTTACTTCGATGTTGCCTATCAACACTGACCTGGTACTCACAACTACTTAGGACCTCTCCTTATGCTTTCACTCACACTTCTGCATGTACTTCCATCTTCATTACAGAAGATGTGAGTTGGGAGATCTTTTCCAAGGGTGTTCTTACCTGAGCATACAGCATGTTCCTTAGGTTTTCATACAGTTTTGGAACATACATCCATCTTCATGAAGGTAGTTGTGATTTGGAAGGTTGTCTCTAGATGGTGTTCTTTCTTAGTGTTAAGCATATGGCACTTCTCTTACGGTTCAACAGAGATATTTGAAAATCTCTCTTCATACATCAGGATGTTTGAAATCTCTTCCTCTATACAGAACATTGGTGCTCAGAGTCGAGTAAATGGCATTTCTTTACACATTCCCTCACCCTTTAGCCAATGCTTCCAGGGTCATGTGAAAAGATGTTTCAGAGGGTATTCTATGGAGTTCTCTTGTAAAGTTAAGCATACGATAATTCCCTTAAGCTGAGAAACACTCTCTTGTATATGCTTCCAGCTTCATGAAAGAACACGTGCCTTGAAAGATGGATTAGGTACTGTCCTTTTTTGGAGCCATGTCTCTGCCACTTTCCTTATGTTTTCACCACAACGTTGCAAACATTTTCGTCTTCATGACAGAAGCCGTGGTTTGTAAGATGCTATCTACCCAGTGCTCTCACCTACTAAGTTTATGGCACTTTCCTTAAGTTTCAACACATAGGGAAGAAAACCCTGGTTGATCCATTTGTCAGGAGGTGGGTTCGATATCGTTTTCTATCTAGACAGATTTGGTTCTCAGAATTAAGTAGACAGCCCTTTCTGTACGTGCTTGCACACACTTTTGCCAAGGCTTCCATCTTCACAACAGAAGTTGTGAGTTGAGACATGATGTCTATACAGTGTTCTTCTATAGAGTGAGGCAACGCGCTTTATGCATCTCTTTTTGTACACACTTTTTCACATGCTTCCTTTTTCATGCCAGAAGACAGTGAGATGCAGGGCGCCTGGGTGGAACAGCACTTAAGCGTCTGCCTTCAGCCAGGGCGTGATCCCGGCATTGTGGGATCGAGCCCCACATCAGGCTCCTCCGCTGTGAGCCTGCTTCTTCCTCTCCTACTCCCCCTGCTTGTGTTCCCTCTCCCACTGGCTGTTTTGCTGTCAAATTAATAAATGAAATCTTAAAACAAAAGAAAAAGAAGGGTTGCAGATTGGATAAAAAGAAATGACCCATCCATTTGCTGTCTACAAGAGACTCATTTCGAACCCAAAGATGCATTCAGACTGAGAGTAAGGGGATGGAGTACCATCTTTCACGCAAATGGACTTCAAAAGCAAGCTGGGGTAGCAATTCTCATATCAGATAAATTGGATTTTAAACTACAGACTATTGTTAGAGATGCAGAAGGGCACTATATTATTCTTAAAGGAAGTATTCAACAAGTGGATATGACAATTATAAATATATATGCCCCCAACAGGGGAGCAGCAAGATACACAAGCCAACTCTTAACCAGAATAAAGAGACATATAAATAAAAATACATTAATAGTAGGGGACCTCAACACTCCACTCTCAGAAATAGACAGAACACCCTGGCAAAAACTAAGCAAAGAATCAAAGGCTTTGAATGCCATACTTGACAAGTTGGACCTCATAGATATATAAAGAACACTATACCCCAGAACCAAAGAATACTCATTCTATTCTAATGCCCATGGAACATTCTCAAGAATAGACCATGTTCTGGGACACAAAACAGGTCTCAACCGATACCAAAAGATTGTAATTATCCCGTGCATATTCTCAGACCACAACGCTCTGAAATCGAAACTCAACCACAAGGAAAAATTTGGAAGAAACTCAGACACCTGGTGACTAAGAACCATCCTGCTCAGGAATGACTCAATAAACCAGGAAATCAAAAATCAAATTAAACAATTTATGGAGACCAATGGGAATGAAAATACAACAGTCCAAAAACCTATGGGATACTGCAAAGGCAGTCCTAAGGGGGAAATACATAGCCATCCAAGCCTCACTCAAAAGAATAGAAAAATCTAAAATGCAGTTTTTATATTCTCACCTCAAGAAGCTGGAACAGCAACAGAGGGACAGGCCTAATCCATGCACGAGGAAGCAGTTGACCAAAATTAGAGCTGAAATCAATCAAGCAGAAACCAGAAGTACAGTAGAGCAGATCAACAGGACTAGAAGCTGGTTCTTTGAGAGAATCAATAAAATTGACAGACCACTGGCAACGCTCATCCAAAAGAAAAGAGAAAGGACCCGAATATTAATATTATGAATGAAAAAGGAGAGGTCATGATGAACACCATTGAAATTGGAAGGATTATTAGAAATTTTTATCAACAGCTATATGCCAATAAACTAAGCAATCTGGAAGAGATGGAATCCTTCCTGGAAACCTATAAACTACCAAGATTGAAAGAGGAAGAAATTGATTTCTTAAACAGGCCAATTAATGATGAAGAAATTGAGTCAGTGATAAACAACCTTCCAAATAACAAAACTCCAGGCCCGGACAGTTTTCCTGGGGAATTCTACCAAACATTCAAAGAAGAAATAATACCTACTCTCCTAAAGCTATTTCAAAAAATAGAAACAGAAGGAAAGCTACCAAACTCATTCTATGAGACCAATATTACCTTGATCCCCAAACCAGGCAAAGACCCCCTCAAAAAGGAGAATTACAGACCGATTTCCCTAATGAATATGGACGCCAAAATCCTCAACAAGATACTTGCTAATAAAATCCAACAGTACATTAAAAGAATTACCCATCACGATCAAGTGGGATTCATACCTGGGATGCAAGCGTGGTTCAATATTCGCAAATCCATCAGCGTGATATATCATATCAACAAGAAAAGACTCAGGAACCATATGATCCTCTCAATCGATGCCGAAAAAGCATTTGACAAAATACAGCATCCTTTCCTGATTAAAACCCTTCAGAGTGTAGGAATAGAGGGTACATTTCTCAATCTCATAAAAGCCATCTGTGAAAAGCCTACTGCAAATATTATTCTCAATGGGGAAAAGCTGGAAGCCTTTCCCTTAAGATCAGGAACTCGACAAGGATGCCCACTCTCGCCACTATTATTCAACATCGTACTGGAAGTCTTTGCAACAGCAATCAGACGACAAAAAGGGATCAAAGGTATTCAAATCGGCAAAGAAGAAGTCAAAATGTCTCTCTTTGCAGATGACATGATACTCTATGTGGAAAACCCAAAAGAAGCCACTCCCAAACTATTAGAAGTTATAGAGCAATTCAGTAATGTGGTGGGATACAAAATTAATGCTCAGAAATCAGTTGCATTTCTGTACACGAATAACGAGACCGAAGAAAGAGAAATTAGGGAATCCATCCCATTTACAATAGCACCAAAAACCGTACGTTACCTTAGAATTAACCAGAGACGTAAAGGACCTATATTCTAGAAACTATAAATCACTCTTGAAAGACATTAAGGAAGACATAAAAAGATGGAAAGGTATTCCATGCTCAAGGATCAGAAGAATTAACATAGTTAAAATGTCCATGCTACCCAGAGCCATCTACACTTTCAATGCTATCCCGATCAAAATACTGAGGACATTTTTCAAAGAACTGGAACAAATAGTCCTTAAATTTGCATGGAAACAGAAAAAGCCATGAATCTCCAAGGAACTGTTGAAAAGGAAAAATAAAGCTGGGGGCATCACAATGCCAGATTTCGAGCTGTACTACAAAGCTGTGATCACAAAGACAGCATGGTACTGGCACAAAAGCAGACACATAGACCAATGGAACAGAATAGAGAACAGAGAAATGGACCCTCGGCTCTTTGTGCAGCTAATATTTGAGCAAGGAGGAAAAAACATCCGGTGGGGAAAAAAGTCTCTTCAATAAATGGTGCTGGGAAAATTGGACAGCTACATGCAAAAGAATGAAACTTGACCACTATCTCACACCATACACAAAAATAAACTCCAAATGGATGAAAGACCTCGATGGGAATCCATCAAAATTCTAGAGGAGAACATAGGCAGCAACCTCCACGACATCGGCCAAAACAACCTTTTTCATGATACATCCCCAAAGGCAAGAGAAACAAAAGATACAATGAATTTATGGGACTTCATCAAGATTAAAAGTTTCAGCACAGTCAAGGAAACAGAAAATCAAAGAGGCATCCCACTGAATGGGAGAATATATTTGCAAATGACACTACAGATAAAGGACTGGTATCCAAGATCTACAAAGATCTTCTCAAACTCAATACACGAGAAACAAATAAACAAATCAAAAAATGGGCAGAAGATATGAACAGACACTTTTCCAATGAAGACATACAAATGGCTAACAGACACATGAAAAAATGTTCAAAATCATTAGCCATCAAAGAAATTCAAATCAAAACCACACTGAGATACCACCTTACACCAGTTAGAATGGCAAAAATAGACAAGGCAAGAAACAACAATTGTTGGAGAGGATGTGGAGAAAGGGGATCCCTCCTACATTGTTGGTGGGAATGCAAGTTGGTACAGCCACTCTGGAAAACAGTGTGGAGGTCCCTTAAAAAGTTAAAAATTGAGCTACCTTATGATCCAGCCATTGCACTACTGGGTGTTTACCCCAAAGATACAGACGTAGTGAAGAGAAGGGCCATATGCACCCCAATGTTCACAGCAGCAATGTCCACAATAGCTAAATCGTGGAAGGAGCCGAGATGCCCTTCAACAGATGACTGGATTAAGAAGTTGTGGTCCATACATACAATGGTATATTACTCAGCTATCAGAAAGAACGATTTCTCAACATTTGCTACAACATGGATGGCACTGGAGGAGCTAATGCTAAGTGAAATAAGTCAAGCAGAGAAAGACAACTATCATATGATTTCTCTCATCTATGGAACAAAAGAACTAGGAAGATCGGTAGGAGAAGAAAGGGATAAAGAAAGGGGGGGTAATCAGAAGGGGGAATGAAACATGAGAGACTATGGACTATGAGAAACAAACTGAGGGCCTCAGAAGGGAGGGGGGTGGGGGAATGGGATAGACCGGTGATGGGTGGTAAGGAGGGCACGTATTGCATGGTGCACTAGGTGTTATACGCAACTAATGAATCATCGAGCCTTACATCGGAAACCGGAGATGCACTGTATGTTGACAAACATAATAAAACATTAAAAAAAGAAAAAAAAACAACTGTGAGATGCAAGATGCTTTCTCTATGGTGTTCTTTCAGAGACTTCAGTATATGGCACTTTCCTTATGTTTTCTTAGACGCCTGTTGAAATGCTTTCATCTTCATGATCGAATACGTGAGGTGAAAGATGGCTTCGATACAATATTCTGTCTTAAATATTCGTTATTGGCCCTTTTCCTATGCTTTCCTTCCCACTCTGAAACATTCTTCCATCATCATGACAGACGACGGGAGTTGGAAGACTGTTTCCATGCACTCCTATTACTGAGAGTTACATCTGGGGCTGTTTCCTTAAGTGAACCTTAAGGAAACACATATAGGGAAGCCCTAGTGTCTTCACTGATCAAAGTTGCCGTCTCTCTACACAAACTCTTTAGCTAATTGACTGATTGCACTTTCTTTTTGTTTTCACACAACCTTTTCGAACGGCTTTCATCCTCATGAAAGAAGTGAGTTGAGTGATGCTTTCTGTGTAGTATTATTACAGTTTTAAACGAAGTGCATTATCTTGATGCTCGCAGGCACTGTTTTGCACAATGCTCCCACTTCATGAGAAAAGATGTGAGGTGCAAGATGCTTTTAGATAGAGTATTCTCTCCTAGTGTAAAGTAGGTGACACCTTCCTTATGCATTCGTAGACACTTGAAAAACTTGCGATCATCCTCACAGAAGCTGTGACTTGGAAGATGGTGTCCATTCGGTGTTCTGACTGAGATTTGTATGTAGTGCCCTTTTCCTTAAGGTTCAAGGCACGTGCTGGACAACGGGTGTATATTCATGGGTCACCATGTTACTTCGATGTTGCCTTCTATCAACACGGAGTTGTTTCTCACAACTACTTAGATAGGACCTCTCCTTATGCTTTCACTTGCACTTCTGCAAGTACTCCCATCTTCATTACAGAAGATGTGAGTTGAAAGATTTTTTTCCAAGGGTGTTCTTACCTGAGTATACAGAATGTTCCTTAGGTTTCATGCAGATTTTGTAACATACATCCACCCTCATGAACTTGATTTGGAAAGTTGTCTCCAGATGGTGCTCTTTAATAGTGCTAAGCGTATGGCACTTCTTTTACCGTTCAACACAGATATTTGAAAAAGCTTCTCTCTTCATGCATCAGGATGTTTGAAGTTTCATTCTCTATACAGAACCCTGGTGCTCAGAGTGGAGTAAACGTCATTTCTTTACAAGTTCCTTTACCCTTGAGCCAATGCTTTCAGCCTCATGAGAAAAGATCTGAGTTTCAGACAGTGTCCTACGGATTTCCCTCATAAAGTTAAGCGTACGATAATTCCCTTATGCTGAGAAACACTTCTGAGAATGCTTCCAACTTCGTAAAAGAAGACGTGCCTTGAAGGATGGATTCGGTAAGGTCGTTTCTTGAAGCTAAGTCTCTGCCACTTTCCTTATGCTTTCAGGGCAATGATGCAAACGTTTCCATCTTCATGACAGAATTTGTTGCTTGAAAGATGCTATCTACCCAGTGCTCTCACCTACTATTAAGTTTATGGCACTTTCGTTAAGGTTCAACACACAGGAAAGAAACCCCGGTTGATCCATTTGTCAGGAGGTTGGTTTGATATTGTTTTCTATCTACACAGATTTGGTTCTTAGAATTAAGTAGACGGCACTTCTTTATGAGCTCGCACACATTCTTACCAAGGCTTCCGTCTTCACTACAGAAGTTGTGAGTTGAGACATGGTGTCAATACAGTGTTCCTGTATAGAGTGAAACAACACGCTTTATGCGTCTGTTTTCACAGACAGGTTTGCACATACTTCCGTTTTTATGACAGAAGACTGTGAGATGCAAGATGCTTTCTCTATGGTGTTCTTTCATGGACTTCAGTATATGGCACTTTCCCTATGTTTTCTTAGACACCTGTGCCAATAGTTTCATCTTCACGACCGAAGATGTCAGGTGAATGATGGCTTTGATACAATGTTCTTCTTGAAGATTGGTTAGTGGCCCTTATGCTTTCATTCCGACTCTGCAACATGCTTCCATCATCATGACAGAGGATGGGAGTTGGAAGACCCTTACCATGCTCTTCTTACTGAGAGTTACGTCTATGGCAGTTTCCTTAAGGTTCAACACACATATTGGAAAACCCTGGTGTCTTCAGTGATCAACGTTACCGTCTCTCTGCACAAACCTGATTCACTGAATGGAGTGATGGCACTTTCTTTTCGTTTTCACACAACATTTTTGATCGGCATCCTCTTTTTTTGGAAATTTTGTTTGGAAATTTTAATATGCCTTTCTCAATATCTGATGGAAAAAGCAGACAAAACATTGGTAACAAATGTGACCTAATTGACGTCTATGTAATATTGCATAATACGTGCAGAATACATTATTTCCAGTGGTCATAGACTATTTACCCAAACAGATGATATGTTGTTCCATGAATCATGTCTACATTTTAACATCCTGAAACTAACTAGATTCTATTCTTAGGCCACCAAGGAATAGAGCCCGAGTCCTCATGAAAAGAAGACCAGGAAATCCCTCCATGTTTAAAAATTCAATGTAACTTTGCTGTATATCCTAAGGGTCAGAGAGGGAATCGCAATGGACATTTTCCACCTTTTCTACATCAGGGCTCACACACAATGGCCCTTTGTCTCTGAAGAGCACTGACTATCCTAACATAGACAGGACTTAAGCCTCCTATCAGGGTTCTGCATGTCCCAGGCACACCTGGCAGCCTTGGCCTGTGCCCACACACACCTCCCTCCAGCTTTCCTTTCTAGTGGCATTGTGTTAAGGTAGTCAACATAGCCATATGGAGATGAGAAGCTCCCCACTCCTAGTGATGATGTTGCTATTGTCCCCACCAAGCTAATAACATGATTTCTGAGAGAATTACAACAAAATAGCAGTTTCTTGACCTTCATGAAAGTGTGAAAATCATCTTGTGAGTCATCTTTTCGAAACACGGTTTCACCGTGTGTTCTTTTCTCTGGAAAAGATATAGACCCAATGGTAATTATGGCTCCTGAGCACCTGCTCTTGGGAGAATCCATACTGGCTCTGAGTAGCATTCTCCCTCGTAAACTTCTCAACTGGGGTGTAGATAGAATGAGTCCCATTTTTAGATGGATAGACAAAGGCTCAGAAATGATATGAATTACAGAGGATTTTAGTGTCAGAAACCTAAGTGTGATCTCCAAACTGACTCCAAATCCCTTGTTCTTCCATACAAGGTACCATTTCGCTCTACCCCAGGTCTTCTCAATCTGGAAACCTAGGAAGTATTAGGATTTTCTTGTTGTGTGGCCAAATGGAATGAATTCGGCTGCCTTTTCACCTCTGCCCATCATGATCATGAAGATAATTCTCTCAGTGGAGGACCTTTGAGTCGGAGACTTAAAGATCCCTAGGAATAGAGATACTATACTATTTTTCTGATATTAAAGTGACTGAAAGAACTATGCTTTTTTAATTGATGGAGGCTCTGGTCTGTAGAGTGTCCTGTAAGGTCGGAAATAGTATTTAAAGCAGTTAGCCTCTTCTATAGAGTGAGACAATGCTTCTAAAGATTTCCTAAATATTCCCTTACCTGTGATTATTTATTCCCAACCATCGTAGTGTTTCTATGTTACGATTATGATTTCATTAAGGCCAACGTTGCGGAGAAAGAACTTAGTGTATCCAGGGGCACTTTCGTGTTGTGACAGTGAGCTATTCTGTTGTATTCTGTAGTCCAAGGGAATGGTGCCAGACATCTCTAAGATGTGTAAAATTCTGACTGTAAATGATCTCTATGTTTCAGAGATTTGGGCAGGACAAGGGGAGGAGTCCAGAGACCATGAACGCCTCTGTTACCTGTGTTGACCATGGAGCAGGTAACCTTCTGTAGGGGTCCTTTGATGTCTCTTTACTATTGGAAAGGTGCTTTCATCTCACGTTCCACCATTTGGTAGTGATGATAAGGATAAGAGTAATTTTTATGTCATACCATCTGTGAGGCCTGATCTTGGCCTCCCAGGAAAGCTCTCCTTTAACATTTTACCCAGCTCAAAATGACTGGGCAAACCCTCAAAGCATGGGCCCTATTTCTGCCCCCAGCACTTATTGTCCATATGCATCAAAAAGAAAAAGAGAACCAAAAAATGCCTTTGCCAACATCAAGGTGAGAACACAAAAGAACCTTTCTTGCTCCCATAAGATTAAAGTCATACTGATTTGTACATACTGAAAACATAAGAAAAAGTCTGTCACTTTCTGGAACCTTCTTCCTCATCGTGATGTATAACTGTACGTAGCACAACTCAGAACAAATATATGACCCTGCCCTAAATGTTCCTTCCCTGGAGCACTCCCTTCTTTGTGAAGATTGTGTCTCCCAGGCAGCTGTCTTTGACTTGGGTTTGAATAAAACTCTCTTCCTTCCTCTCTAAAATGTTTTAAAAGGTTCCTTCATTTAGTGTCGACAATAACAGTCTGTTTTCAAGTGAAAAATAAATGTTCCTGGTTCACAACCGCGACAGAACAGAAGGCCGGCTTTTCCTTCCTTCCCTGTAGAACTAAGCATGTGTATATAGATTGCAGCACAAATGGGCTCACCCTAGGAGGATGTTTTGAAGGTCTGAGAAGCACTATCCACCCCATGGGTGAGACAAGAAGGCAAAGCTATTCCCGCTTGGAGCATTCCTTTTGGCGCTTAAAATTGCCTTGGATATGCATAAAAGCATTGCATTTCCTAAAGCCCAAGGCTGGAACAGTCTGAGAGCAGCTGATCTTGCCAGGAACCAGGCACACCCTTGCAGGAAGGGTTGGTGCAGAAGGGAAGGGGCAGGGCTCTGAGGGTGGTCTGCAGCTAGAGGGGTCTGCGAAAGGGGCCGTGTGTGTGTGTGTGTGTGTGTGTGTGTGTGTGTGTGTGTGTGTGTGATTGCAGCCCTGCCCATGATCCCCGTCATGCCTGCTCAGGGCGTTTAGCCAAGGAGGTGCCTCCTGGACCTCTGCACTCCCAGAGTTGTGAGTCATGGGGCCGGTTGCCTGGCATTCAAGGAGTTGGAAGCATCATACTCCCCAAGCAATCACCCCATGGGGGTGGAGCTACGTCTCTGTGTGCAGATCCGGAGCAGCCCAAGGACGCAGACCAGGAGCCAAGGAAGTGGAGTTTTGAGAGAGTGGACCTGTGGAGTTCCTGGCTGGGTGAGTGCATGCTGTGTGGCCATAGGTGGGCTTTCTGGGAGTAGGGGCACCCCGGGTAAGAGGCGGGGTTCTGGAAGGGCATGTTGAGAGAGTTCATCATGGAGACTCAGTTTTCTTTCCTTTTTCCCTTGAAAGTCTCTTCTGCCTAGTCTCCGTCAACTGGCCATACACCCCAGACCCAGGAACTCCAGGGCACCCGCTCAGCAAAGCTTTTGTGGGATGGTTCGCAGACATTCCAGGGTTTCCCGTGTTCCCCAGGAAGAGCGAGAGAAAGGACCGCACAGTCCCCAACTTCAGTGCGGTGCCCCTGTCCCCCGACACAGTGCAGGTAATGGACCTTGAGCAGTTCCCCGAGTTCAGCAGGGTATTCCCTGTTCCCTCAGGCACAGGTGTGGCGCTAGGAAGGCCCAGAGCCGTTACCCAACTTCAGCATTGTGCTAGCTGTTTCCTGGGAATGGTGGCAATGGGCTGGGAGATAATTACTACTAAAAGACAAGTCTATGTTTCCCCTTCTCCCAGAAACCACAGCAGGTGTGCAGGCTTTAGGTCCGAGGAGCTGCTTCTCCCCATCTGACAACACTTCTCTGCTCTGGCTCCGCGAGACCCGACGTTCTGAACGTCTGCATCTGAGTCAGTGAGGCAGCTTGACACGGGATCCAGCATTCAGAGAAAGCGGCAGGTCCATTTGGAGAAATGTCATATCCACATCAGGACTGGAAGTAAAACCTCTCATTAACCCACCATCTCCTGGGTTTTTCTCTTTTCTCTAGTTGAGCCATGAAGTAAAACTTAAGTAATAGTTGTCAGCGTTCTGAATTTGGTGAAGGAGGTACTTAGTTTCTGAGCTTGGAGCACTTTGCAGGGGATCCCATTTTCTCTGTTCATTGACTGCTTATGAATGTATTTTGAACAGCTGTTTCCTAGAAACACTCTTTCATTAGAAAGGGAAGGTGAGGTTTACTCTTTGTCTATTTTTAAGATATACGTTTGACAGTGTTTATACAGTTGGGCCTAAGATATGGGTGAGTGGCCACCATTTAGTGTTAGATGGCCTTTTGTCGTCACATACAAATATGGATGATGTCTTTCCAATTCTCAAAGGTGATGTTTCATCACTGATTAGTCTTTTCATCCCAAGAGTTACAATGGGGGTCGAGGGAAAATTCAAAATTATTCAGAGCAGCATTTTCCTGTTTAAAATATATGCTGGTGATGGGTAGTAAGGAGGGCACATATTGCATGGTGCACTGGGTGTAATATGCAACTAATGTATCATCGAAATTTACTGTACTGTATGGAGACTATAACATTATGTAATAAAAAACAATAAAAAAATAAAGGTAAACCTTGTGTATCTAACTATACCAGATGTATCATCTCGATATTTTGAAGTGCCATATTCAATCTGCTGTTTCTTTGGTGGTGGAGTCAGAGGAGAGTCTTTGGGAATTCCTTTCGATAGAGGCATGGTGGTGGCTTCAATTGGGTAGGCGACAGGGGCCCTGGGCTGAGTTCTCGAACTGCTTTACTGATGCTGGGTGAGTCAGGTTATGCCAAAGAGTTTCTGTTTCTTCCCTATGAGATTGACAAAAACCGGCTTCCAACGGAAAAATCTTTCGTAACGTGCAAACATGCTCACAATTGCCTGTGCCAAGGTGAAGTAAATGCCATACACTGATCTGTAAGACACCACAGTTTGCTAGCAGGAGATAAACCCGAACGAACACAACACGGGACACTTGAGGCAGAAACGGCTTCCGCCGAAAAATAAGTTCTTGATGTGGAAAACCTATCCAAAGTGGTTGTAGCAAAGTAAACAGAATGCCACACACTTATGTGTAAGAAACAACATTCCCCAGGCATGGTCTAAGCCCAGACATCGTCACTGTGCTTTTGGTAGCATGAGGGAAACCCGAGCCCCACATCCCTGACCCATTTGGCAAAACACCGACTTCCAACGGAAACAGATTTCCTAAGGTGCAGACCCTATCACAAGTGGTTGTGGCAAGGTAAAGCAAATGCCATCCACTTCTCTGGAAGAAACCACAGTGCCCAGCCATGTTCTAAGCCCTAACATCATCACTGGGCTTCTGGCAGCATGAGTGAAAACAGAGGAGCACAGCACGGAGACCCATTTGAGAAAAACCGGCTTCGAACGGAAAAATCTTTCATAACGTGCAAACATGCTCACAAGTGCCTGTGGCAAGGTGAAGTAAATGCCCTACACTGATCTGTAAGAGACCACAGTGCCTAGGAACAGTCTGAGCCCTTACCTCATCCCGGCGGTTTTGCTAGCATGAGTTCAACCCGAACGAACACAGCCCGGGGACCCCTGGGACAAAAACGGCTTCTGACGAACAATAGGGGCTTGCTTTGGAAAACTTATCCCAAGTGAGGGTAGCCAGCTCAACAAAATGCCACACACCCAGGGGTAAGAAACAACATTGCCCAGGCTTGGTCTAAGCCCCTCACCTCGTCCCTGAGCTTTGGGGAGCCGGAGAGACAGCCGAGGCCCACGGCCCTGAGACCCCTTTGCAAAAAGCCGGCTTCCCACGGAAACAGTTTTCCTGAGGTGCAGACCCTATCCCAAGTGGTTGTGGCAAGGTAAAGCAAATGCCCTCCACTTCTCTGGAAGAAACCACAGTGCCCAGCCATGTTCTAAGCCCTCCCATCCTCCCTGGGCTTCTGGCAGCAGGAGTGAAAAGAGAGGAGCAGAGCATTGGGACCCGTTTCACAAAAACCGACTTCCCACGGGAAAGTCTTTCTCCACGTGCAGACATGCTCCCAGGTGCCTGGGGCAAGGGGAAGGAAATGCCATACACTGACCTGGAAGAGACCACAGGGCCCAGGCACAGTCTGAACCCTTCCCTCAACCCGGCGGTTTTGCTAGCAGGAGTTCAACCCCAACGAACACAGCCCGGAGACCCCTGGGGCAAAAACGGCTTCCGACGAACAATAGGTGCTTGCTGTGGAACACCTATCCCAAGTGGGGGAAGCCAGCTCAACAAAATGCCACACACCCAGGTGTAAGAAACAACATTGCCCAGGCATGGTCTAAGCCCCTCACCTCGTCCCTGTGCTTTGGGGAGCCGGAGGGACAGCCGAGGCCCACGGCCCTGAGACCCCTTTGCAAAAAGCCGGCTTCCCACGGAAACAGTTTTCCTGAGGTGCAGACCCTATCCCAAGTGGTTGTGGCAAGGTAAAGCAAATGCCCTCCACTTCTCTGGAAGAAACCACAGTGCCCAGTCATGTTCTAAGCCCTCCCATCCTCCGTGGGCTTCTGGCAGCAGGAGTGAAAAGAGAGGAGCAGAGCACTGGGACCCGTTTGACAAAACCCGGCTTCCCACGGGAAAGTCTTTCTCCACGTGCAGACATGCTCCCAGGTGCCTGGGGCAAGGGGAAGGAAATGCCATACACTGACCTGGAAGAGACCACAGGGCCCAGGCACAGTCTGAACCCTTCCCTCAACCCGGCGGTTTTGCTAGCAGGAGTTCAACCCCAATGAACACAGCCCGGAGACCCCTGGGGCAAAAACGGCTTCCGAGGAACAATAGGCGCTTGCTGTGGAACACCTATCCCAAGTGGGGGTAGCCAGCTCAACAAAATGCCACACACCCAGGGGTAAGAAACAACATTGCCCAGGCATGGTCTAAGCCCCTCACCTCGTCCCTGAGCTTTGGGGAGCCGGAGGGACAGCCGAGGCCCACGGCCCTGAGACCCCTTTGCAAAAAGCCGGCTTCCCACGGAATCAGTTTTCCTGAGGTGCAGACCCTATCCCAAGTGGTTGTGGCAAGGTAAAGCAAATGCCATCCAATTCTCTGGAAGAAACCACAGTGCCCAGCCATGTTCTAAGCCCTCCCATCCTCCCTGGGCTTCTGGCAGCAGGAGTGAAAAGAGAGGAGCAGAGCACTGGGACCCGTTTGACAAAAACCGACTTCCCACGGGAAAGTCTTTGTCCACGTGCAGACATGCTCCCAAGTGCCTTTGGTAAGGTGAACGAAATGCCATACACTGACCTGTAAGAGGCCACAGGGCCCAGGCACAGTCTGAGCCCTTCCCTCATCCCGGCGTTTTTCTAGCAGGAGTTCAACCCCAAGGAACCCAGCCCGGAGACCCCTGGGGTAAAAACGGCTTCCGACGAGCAATATGGTTTTGCTGTGTAAAACCTCTCCAAAGTGGGGGTAGCCAGGTAAACAAAATGCCACACACCCAGGTGTAAGACACAACATTGCCCAGGCATGGTCTAAGCCCCTCACCTCGTCCCTGTGCTTTTGGGGACCCGAGGGATACCCGAGTCCCACGGCCCTGAGACCCGTTTGGCAAAAAGCCGGCTTCCCACGGAAACAGTTTTCCTGAAGTGCAGACCCTCTCACAAGTGGTTGTGGCAAGGTGAAGCAAATCCCATCCACTTCTATGGAAGAAACCACCGTGCCCAGCCATGTTCTAAGTCCTCCGATCCTCCTGGCCTTCTGGCACCAGGAGTGAAAGAGAGGAGCACAGCACTGGGACCCGTTAGACAAAAACCGGCTTCCCACGGGAAAGTCTTTCTCGACATGCAGACATGCTCCCAAGTGCCTGTGGCAAGGTGAAGGAAATGCCATACACTGACCTGTAAGAGAGCACAGGGCCCAGGCACAGTCTGAGCACTTCCCTCATCCTGGCAGTTTTGCTAGCAGGAGTTCAACCCCAACGAACACAGCCCGGAGACCCCTGGGGCAAAAACGGCTTCCGAGGAGCAATATACTCTTGCTGTGGAAAACCTATCCCAAGTGGGTGTAGCCAGGTAAACAAAATGCCACACACCCAGGTGTATGAGACAACATTGCCCAGGCATGGTCTAAGCCCCTCACCTCATCCTTGTGCTTTTGGGAGATGGACTGACACCCGAGGCCCAGGGCCCTGAGACCCGTTTGGCCAAAATATGGCTTCCCACGGAAACAGTTTTCCTGAGGTGCAGACCGTCACACAAGTGGTTGTGGCAAGGTAAAGCAAATGCCATCCATGTTTCTGGAAGAAACCACAGTGCCCAGCCGTGTTCTAAGCCCTCCCCTCCTCCCTGGGCTTCTGGCAGCACGAGTGAAAAGAGAGGAGAACAGTACTGGGACCCGTTTGACAAAAACCGGCTTCCCACGGGAAAGTCTTTCTCCACGTACAGACATGCTCCCAAGTGCCTGTGGCAGGGTGAAGAAATGCCATACACTGACCTCTAATAGACCACAGGGCCCAGGCACAGTCTGACCCCTCCCTCATCCCGGCGGTTTTGCTAGCAGGACTTCAACCCCAAGGAACACAGCCCGGAGATCCCTGGGGCAAAAACGGCTTCCGACAAGCAATATGCTCTTGCTGTGGAAAACCTATCCCAAGTGGGGGTAGCCAGGTAAACAAAATGCCACACACCCAGGTGTAAGAAACAACATTGCCCAGGCATGGTCTAAGCCCCTCACCTCGTCCCTGTGCTTTGGGGAGCCGGAGGGACACCCGAGGCCCACGGCCCTGAGACCCATCTGGCAAAAAGCCGCTTCCCAAGGAAACAGTTTTCCTGAGGTGCAGACCCTCTCACAAGTGGTTGTGGCAAGGTAAAGCAAATGCCGTCCACGTCTCTGGAAGAAACCACAGTGCCCAGCCATGTTCTAAACACTCCCATCCTCACTGGTATTCTGGCAGCAGGAGTGAAAAGAGAGGAGCACAGCACTGGGAACCGTTTGACAAAAACCGGCTTCCCACGGGAAAGTCTTTCTCCACATGCAGACATGCTCCCAAGTGCCTGTGGCAAGGTGAAGGAAATGCCATATACTGACATGTAAGAGACCACAGGGCCCAGGCACAGTCTGAGCCCTTCCCTCATCCCGGCGGTTTTGCTAGCAGGAGTTCAAACCCAAAGAACACAGCCCGGAGACCCCTGAGGCAAATACGGCTTCCGACGAACAATACGCTCTTGCTGTGGAAAACCTATCCCAAGTGGGGGTAGCCAGGTAAACAAAATGCCACACACCCAGGTGTATGAGACAACATTGCCCAGGCATGGTCTAAGCCCCTCACCTCATCCTTGTGCTTTTGGGAGATGGAGTGACACCTGAGACCCAGGGCCCTGAGACCCGTTTGGCAAAAATGCGGCTTCCCATGGAAACAGTTTTCCTGAGGTGCAGACCGTCTCACAAGTGGTTGTGGCAAGGTAAAGCAAATGCCATCCACGT
Source organism: Ursus arctos (assembly GCF_023065955.2). NCBI lineage: Eukaryota > Metazoa > Chordata > Mammalia > Carnivora > Ursidae > Ursus > Ursus arctos. Next base: position 176,629 of record NW_026623085.1, on the reverse strand, counting down.
TTCTGAAAGAAACCACAGTGCCCAGCCATGTTCTAAGCCCTCCCCTCCTCCCTGGGCTTCTGGCAGCAGGAGTGAAAAGAGAGGAGCAGAGCACTGGGACCCGTTTCACAAAAACCGGCTTCCCACGGGAAAGTCTTTCTCCCCGTGCAGACATGCTCCCAGGTGCCTGGGGCAAGGGGAAGGAAATGCCATACACTGACCTGGAAGAGACCACAGGGCCCAGGCACAGTCTGAACCCTTCCCTCAACCCGCCGGTTTTGCTAGCAGGAGTTCAACCCCAACGAACACAGCCCGGAGACCGCTGGGGCAAAAACGGCTTCCGACGAACAATAGGCGCTTGCTGTGGAACACCTATCCCAAGTGGGGGTAGCCAGCTCAACAAAATGCCACACACCCAGGTGTAAGAAACAACATTGACCAGGCATGGTCTAAGCCCCTCACCTCGTCCCTGTGCATTGGGGAGACGGAGGGACACCCGAGGCCCACGGCCCTGAGACCCCTATGCAAAAAGCCGGCTTCCCACGGAAACAGTTTTCCTGAGGTGCAGACCCTATCCCAAGTGGTTGTGGGAAGGTAAAGCAAATGCCCTCCACATCTCTGGAGGAAACCACAGTGCCCAGCCATGTTCTAAGCCCTCCCATCCTCCCTGGGCTTCTGGCAGCAGGAGTGAAAAGAGAGGAGCAGAGCACTAGGACCCGTTTCACAAAAACCGGCTTCCCACGGGAAAGTCTTTCTCCACGTGCAGACATGCTCCCAGGTGCCTGGGGCAGGGGGAAGGAAATGCCATACACTGACGTGGAAGAGACCACAGGGCCCAGGCACAGTCTGAACCCTTCCCTCAACCCGGCGGTTTTGCTAGCAGGAGTTCAACCCCAACGAACACAGCCCGGAGACCCCTGGGGCAAAAACGGCTTCCGACGAACAATAGGCGCTTGCTGTGGAACACCTATCCCAAGTGGGGGTAGCCAGCTCAACAAAATGCCACACACCCAGGTGTAAGAAACAACATTGCCCAGGCATGGTCTAAGCCCCTCACCTCGTCCCTGTGCTTTGGGGAGCCGGAGGGACAGCCGAGGCCCACGGCCCTGCGACCCGTTTGGCCAAAAGCCGGCTTCCCACGGAAACAGTTTTCCTGAGGTGCAGACCCTATCCCAAGTGGTTGTGGCAAGGTAAAGCAAATGCCCTCCACTTCTCTGGAAGAAACCACAGTGCCCAGCCATGTTCTAAGCCCTCCCATCCTCCCTGGGCTTCTGGCAGCAGGAGTGAAAAGAGAGGAGCAGAGCACTGGGACCCGTTTGACAAAAACCGGCTTCCCACGGGAAAGTCTTTCTCCACGTGCAGACATGCTCCCAGGTGCCTGTGGCAAGGGGAAGGAAATGCCATACACTGACCTGGAAGAGACCACAGAGCCCAGGCACAGTCTGAACCCTTCCCTAAACCCGGCGGTTTTGCTAGCAGGAGTTCAACCCCAACGAACACAGCCCGGAGAACCCTGGGGCAAAAACGGCTTCCGAGGAACAGTAGTTGCTTGCTGTGGAACACCTATCCCAAGTGGGGGAAGCCAGCTCAACAAAATGCCACACACCCAGGGGTAAGAAACAACATTGCCCAGGCTTGGTCTAAGCCCCTCACCTCGTCCCTGTGCTTTGGGGAGCCGGAGGGACAGCCGAGGCCCACGGCCCTGAGACCCCTTTGCAAAAAGCCGGCTTCCCACGGAAACAGTTTTCCTGAGGTTCAGACCCTATCCCAAGTGGTTGTGGCAAGGTAAAGCAAATGCCCTCCACTTCTCTGGAAGAAACCACAGTGCCCAGCCATGTTCTAAGCCCTCCCATCCTCCCTGGGCTTCTGGCAGCAGGAGTGAAAAGAGAGGAGCAGAGCACTGGGACCCGTTTGACAAAAACCGGCTTCCCACGGGAAAGTCTTTGTCCACGTGCAGACATGCTCCCAAGTGCCTTTGGTAAGGTGAACGAAATGCCATACACTGACCTGTAAGAGGCCACAGGGCCCAGGCACAGTCTGAGCCCTTCCCTCATCCCGGCGTTTTTCTAGCAGGAGTTCAACCCCAAGGAACCCAGCCCGGAGACCCCTGGGGTAAAAACGGCTTCCGACGAGCAATATGGTTTTGCTGTGTAAAACCTCTCCAAAGTGGGGGTAGCCAGGTAAACAAAATGCCACACACCCAGGTGTAAGACACAACATTGCCCAGGCATGGTCTAAGCCCCTCACCTCGTCCCTGTGCTTTTGGGGACCCGAGGGATACCCGAGTACCACGGCCCTGAGACCCGTTTGGCAAAAAGCCGGCTTCCCACGGAAACAGTTTTCCTGAAGTGCAGACCCTCTCACAAGTGGTTGTGGCAAGGTGAAGCAAATCCCATCCACTTCTATGGAAGAAACCACCGTGCCCAGCCATGTTCTAAGTCCTCCGATCCTCCTGGCCTTCTGGCACCAGGAGTGAAAGAGAGGAGCACAGCACTGGGACCCGTTAGACAAAAACCGGCTTCCCACGGGAAAGTCTTTCTCGACATGCAGACATGCTCCCAAGTGCCTGTGGCAAGGTGAAGGAAATGCCATACACTGACCTGTAAGAGAGCACAGGGCCCAGGCACAGTCTGAGCACTTCCCTCATCCTGGCAGTTTTGCTAGCAGGAGTTCAACCCCAACGAACACAGCCCGGAGACCCCTGGGGCAAAAACGGCTTCCGAGGAGCAATATACTCTTGCTGTGGAAAACCTATCCCAAGTGGGTGTAGCCAGGTAAACAAAATGCCACACACCCAGGTGTATGAGACAACATTGCCCAGGCATGGTCTAAGCCCCTCACCTCATCCTTGTGCTTTTGGGAGATGGACTGACACCCGAGGCCCAGGGCCCTGAGACCCGTTTGGCCAAAATATGGCTTCCCACGGAAACAGTTTTCCTGAGGTGCAGACCGTCACACAAGTGGTTGTGGCAAGGTAAAGCAAATGCCATCCATGTTTCTGGAAGAAACCACAGTGCCCAGCCGTGTTCTAAGCCCTCCCCTCCTCCCTGGGCTTCTGGCAGCACGAGTGAAAAGAGAGGAGAACAGTACTGGGACCCGTTTGACAAAAACCGGCTTCCCACGGGAAAGTCTTTCTCCACGTGCAGACATGCTCCCAAGTGCCTGTGGCAGGGTGAAGAAATGCCATACACTGACCTCTAATAGACCACAGGGCCCAGGCACAGTCTGACCCCTCCCTCATCCCGGCGGTTTTGCTAGCAGGACTTCAACCCCAAGGAACACAGCCCGGAGATCCCTGGGGCAAAAACGGCTTCCGACAAGCAATATGCTCTTGCTGTGGAAAACCTATCCCAAGTGGGGGTAGCCAGGTAAACAAAATGCCACACACCCAGGTGTAAGAAACAACATTGCCCAGGCATGGTCTAAGCCCCTCACCTCGTCCCTGTGCTTTGGGGAGCCGGAGGGACACCCGAGGCCCACGGCCCTGAGACCCATCTGGCAAAAAGCCGCTTCCCAAGGAAACAGTTTTCCTGAGGTGCAGACCCTCTCACAAGTGGTTGTGGCAAGGTAAAGCAAATGCCGTCCACGTCTCTGGAAGAAACCACAGTGCCCAGCCATGTTCTAAACACTCCCATCCTCACTGGTATTCTGGCAGCAGGAGTGAAAAGAGAGGAGCACAGCACTGGGAACCGTTTGACAAAAACCGGCTTCCCACGGGAAAGTCTTTCTCCACATGCAGACATGCTCCCAAGTGCCTGTGGCAAGGTGAAGGAAATGCCATATACTGACATGTAAGAGACCACAGGGCCCAGGCACAGTCTGAGCCCTTCCCTCATCCCGGCGGTTTTGCTAGCAGGAGTTCAAACCCAAAGAACACAGCCCGGAGACCCCTGAGGCAAATACGGCTTCCGACGAACAATACGCTCTTGCTGTGGAAAACCTATCCCAAGTGGGGGTAGCCAGGTCAACAAAATGCCACACCCCAAGTGAAAGAAACAACATTGCCCAGGCATGGTGTAAGCCCCTGACCTCGTCCCTGTTCTTTGGGGAGCCGGAGGGACACCCGAGGCCCACGGCCCTTAGATCCGTTTGGCAAAAAGCCGGCTTCCCACGGAAACAGTTTTCTTGAGGTGCCAACCGTCTCACAAGTGGTTGTGGCAAGGTAAAGCAAATGCCATCCACTTCTCTGGAAGAAACTACAGTACCCAGCCATGTTCTAAGCCCTCCCATCGTCACTGAGCTTCTGGCTACAGGAGTGAAAAGAGAGGAGCACAGCACTGGGATCCGTTTGACAAAAACCGGCTTCCCAAGGGAAAGTCTTTCTCCACGTGCAGACATGCTCCCAAGTGCCTGTGGCAAGGTGAAGGAAATGCCATACACTGACCTGTAAGAGAGCACAGGGCCCAGGCACAGTCTGAGCCCTTCCCTCATCCTGGCAGTTTTGCTAGCAGGAGTTCAACCCCAACGAACACAGCCCGGAGACCCCTGGGGCAAAAACGGCTTCCGAGGAGCAATATGCTCTTGCTGTGGAAAACCTATCCCAAGTGGGTGTAGCCAGGTAAACAAAATGCCACACACCCAGGTGTATGAGACAACATTTCCCAGGCATGGTCTAAGCCCCTCACCTCATCCTTGTGCTTTTGGGAGATGGAGTGACACCTGAGACCCAGGGCCCTGAGACCCGTTTGGCAAAAATCCGGCTTCCCACGGAAACAGTTTTCCTGAGGTGCAGACCGTCTCACAAGTGGTTGTGGCAAGGTAAAGCAAATGCCATCCACGTTTCTGGAAGAAACCACAGTGCCCAGCCATGTTCTAAGCCCTCCCCTCCTCCCTGGGCTTCTGGCAGCACGAGTGAAAAGAGAGGAGCACAGTACTGGGACCCGTTGACAAAAACCGGCTTCCCACGGGAAAGTCTTTCTCCACGTGCAGACATGCTCCCAAGTGCCTGTGGCAGGGTGAAGAAATGCCATACACTGACCTGTAATAGACCACAGGGCCCAGGCACAGTCTGACCCCTCCCTCATCCCGGCGGTTTTGCTAGCAGGAGTTCAATCCCAAGGAACACAGCCCGGAGACCCCTGGGGTAAAAACGGCTTCCGACAAGCAATATGCTCTTGCTGTGAAAAACGTATCCCAAGTGGGGGTAGCCAGGTAAACAAAATGCCACACACCCAGGTGTAAGAAACAACATTGCCCAGGCATGGTCTAAGCCCCTCACCTCATCCCTGTGCTTTTGGGAGCCGGAGGGACACCCGAGGCCCACGGCCCTGAGACCCGTCTGGCAAAAAGCCGGCTTCCCAAGGAAACAGTTTTCCTGAGGTGCAGACCCTCTCACAAGTGGTTGTGGCAAGGTAAAGCAAATGCCGTCCACGTCTCTGGAAGAAACCACAGTGCCCAGCCATGTTCTAAACACTCCCATCCTCACTGGACTTCTGGCAGCAGGAGTGAAAAGAGAGGAGCACAGCACTGGGAACCGTTTGACAAAAACCGGCTTCCCACGGGAAAGTCTTTCTCCACATGCAGACATGCTCCCAAGTGCCTGTGGCAAGGTGAAGGAAATGCCATACACTGACCTGTAAGAGACCACAGGGCCCAGGCACAGTCTGAGCCCTTCCCTCATCCCGGCGGTTTTGCTAGCAGGAGTTCAACCCCTACGAACCCAGCACGGGGACACCTGGGGCAAAAACGGCTTCCGACAAGCAATATGCTCTTGCTGTGGAAAACCTATCCCATTGGGGGTAGACAGGTAATTAAAATGCCACACACGCAGGTGTAAGAAACACCATGGCCCAGGCATGGTCTAAGCACCTCATCTCGTCCCTTGCTTTGGGGAGCCGGAGGGACACCCGAGGCCCACGGCCCTGAGACCCGTCTGGCAAAAAGCCGGCTTCCCAAGGAAACAGTTTTCCTGAGGTGCAGACCCTCTCACAAGTGGTTGTGGGAAGGTAAAGCAAATGCCATCCACTTCTCTGGAAGGAACTACAGTACCCAGCCATGTTCTAAGCCCTCCCATCCTCACTGAGCTTCTGGCAGCAGGAGTGAAAAGAGAGGAGCACACCACTGGGACCCGTTTGACAAAAACCGACTTCCCAAGGGAAAGTCTTTTTCCACGTGCAGACATGCTCCCAAGTGCCTTTGGTAAGGTGAAGGAAATGCCATACACTGACCTGTAAGAGACCACAGGGCCCAGGCACAGTCTGAGCCCTTCCCTCATCCCGGCGGTTTTGCTAGCAGGAGTTCAACCCCAACGAACACACCCTGGAGACCCCTGGGACAAAAACGGCTTCCGAGAAGCAATATGCTCTTGCTGTGGAAAACCTATCCCAAGTGGGGGTAGCCAGGTAAACAAAATGCCACACACCCAGGTGTAAGAAACAACATTGCCCAGACATGGTCTAAGCCCCTCACCTCTTCCCTGTGCTTTGGGGAGCTGGAGGGACACCCGAGGCCCACGGCCCTGAGACCCGTTTGGCCAAAAGCCGGCTTCCCACGGAAACAGTTTTCCTGAGGTGCAGACCCTCTCACAAGTGGTTGTGGCAAGGTAAAGCAAATGCTATCCACGACTCTGGAAGAAACCATAGTGCCCAGCCATGTTCTAAGCCCTCCCATCCTCACTGGGTTTCTGGCAGCAGGAGTGAAAAGAGAGGAGCACAGCACTGGGACCCGTTTGACAAAACCCGGCTTCCCACGAAAAAGTCTTTCTCCACGTGCAGACATGCTCCCAAGTGCTGAGGACATAGTACTGAGACATATTTGGCAGAAACGGGTTCAAATGAAAAATATTTCTTGATGTGCAAACTCTATCTTAATTTGTTGTGGCAAGGTAAAGGATGTGCCATATGCTTATTTTAAGAAAAAGCAGGTCCCGTGGACGGTCTGAGCCCTAAGATCATCACTGTTCTTTTGGTATCATGAGTTAAAACCGAGGCAAACAGCTGAGAAAATTTGGCAAAAACCGCCTTTCAATGAAATATATTTTCTCTTTTGCAAACTCTATCATAATTGTTTGTGCCAATGTAAAGAAAATGCCATACGCTTATCTGTAAGAAACAGAAGTTTCCAGGATCGGTCTGAGCCCTCACATCATCATGGTGATTTTGGTAGCATTAGTTAATCCCAAACAACACGGTATTGAGACACATTTGACAAAAAACCGCTTCCAACGAAAAATATTTTGTTCATGTTGAAACCCTATCATATATGGTTGTGGCAATGTAAAGAAAATGCCACACCCTTATGTGTAAGAAACATTACCCAGGAACAGTCTAAGCCCTAACATCATCACTGTGCTTTTGGTAGCATGAGTGAAACCCGAGGAATACAGCACTTAGACACATTTGGGAAAAACCGGCTTCCAATGAAAACTATTTTCTTAACGTGGAAACCCTATCACAAGGGGTTGTGGAAGGTAAAGTAAAAAAGCGGAGTTCCAACGAGAAATATTTTCTTCACGTAGAAACCCGTTCCTGGGCACTGTTGTTTCTTACAGATAAGTGTGTGGCATTTATTTATCTGGCCACAACCACTTACGTTTGGGTTTGAAAGGGAAGAAAATATTATTCATTGGAACGCGATTTTTGCCAAATGTGTCTTAGTGCTGTTTGCCTCCGCTTTAACTCCCGCTCCCAAAAGCACAGTGCTGATATTAGGGCTCAGACTGTTCCAGGGCACTGTTGTTTCTTACAGATAAGCGTATGGCATTTTCTTTACATTGGCACAAACAATTATGGGTTTCGGGTTCGGGTTCGGGTTAGGGGTTTGGGTTCTGGTTCTGGTTCTGGTTCGGGTAGGTTTCAGGTTCGGGTTCGGGTAGGGTTCGGGTTCGGGTTCGGGTAGGGTTCGGTTTCGGTTTCAGTTCGGGTTCGGTATCGGTTTTGCTTTCAGTTATGGATTCGGGTTTGGGTTCGGGTTAGCGGTTAGGGTTCGGGTTCGGGTTCTGGTTCGGTATTGGTTTCGCTTTCGAGTATGGATTCGGGTTTGGGTTTGGGTTCGGGTTCGGGATAGGATTAGGGTTCGGGTTCGGGTTCAGGTTCGGGTTAGGGTTCGGGTTAGGGTTAGGGTAAGTGTTCGGGTTAGGGTTCGGGTTCGGGTTCGGGTTAGGGTTAGGGTTAGGGTTAGGGTTAGGGTTCGGGTTAGGGTTCGTTTTCGGGTTAGGGTTTGGGTTAGGGTTAGGGTTCGGGTTCGGGTTAGGGTTTGGGTTAGGGTTAGGGTTAGGGTTAGGGTTAGGGTTCGGTTTAGGGTTAGGGTTCGGGTTAGGGTTAGGGTTCAGGTTAGGGTTCGTTTTCGGGTTAGGGTTCGGGTTCAGGTTACGGTTAGGGTTTGGGTTAGGGTTAGAGTTAGGGTTTGGGTTAGGGTTCGGGTTAGGGTTCAGGTTAGGGTACGGGTTCGGGTTAGGGTTTGGGTTCGGGTTATGGTTCGGATTAGGGTTCAGTTAGGGTTTGGGTTCGGGTTTGGGTTAGGGTTAGGGTTAGGGTTCGAGTTAGGGTACGGGTTCGGGTTAGGGTTTGGGTTCGGGTTATGGTTCGGATTAGGGTTCAGTTAGGGTTAGGGTTCGGGTTCGGGTTCGGGTTAGGTTTCGGGTTAGGGTTCGGGTTAGGGTTCAGGTTAGGGTTATGGTTAGGGTTAGGGTTCGGGTTCGAGTTAGGGTTCGGGTTAGGGTTAGGGTTCGGGTTAGGGTTCTGGTTAGGATTAGGGTCAGGGTTCGGGTTAGGGTTAGGGTTAGGGTTAGGGTTCGGGTTCGGGTTAGTGTTCGGGTTAGTGTTAGGGGTCGGGTTAGGTTTAGGGTTCGGGTTAGGGTTAGGGTTAGGGTTCGGGTTCGGTTTCGGGTTAGGGTTCGGGTTCGGGTTAGGGTTAGGTTTAGGGTTAGGTTTCGGGTTCGGGTTAGGGTAAGGGTTAGGGTTAGGGTTAGGGTTCGGTTTAGGGTTAGGGTTAGGGTTAGGGTTCGGTTTTGGGTTAGGGTTTGGGTTAGGGTTAGGGATAGGGTTCGGGTTAAGGTTCGGGTTAGGGTTAGGGTTAGGGTTAGGGTTCGGGTTCGGGTTAGGGTAAGGGTTAGGGTTAGGGTTAGGGTTAGAGTTAGGGTTAGGGTTCGGTTTTGGGTTAGGGTTCGGGTTAGGGTTAGGGTTAGGGTTCGGATTCGGGTTCGGGTTAGGGTTAGGGTTCGGGTTAGGGTTAGGGTTCGGGTTAGGGTTAGGGTTAGGGTTCGGGTTATGGTTAGGGTTAGGGTTAGGGTTAGAGTTCGGGTTAGGGTTTGGGTTAGTGTTAGGGTTTGGATTCAGGTTCGGGATCGCATTAGGGTTAGGGTTTGGGTCGGGTTAGGATTAGTGTTCGGGTTAGGGTTACGGTTAGGGTTAGGTTCGGGTTATGTTTCGGGTTAGGGTTAGTGTGCGGGTTCGGTTTTGAGTTAGGGTTAGGGTTAGGGTTATGTTCGGGTTAGGGTTAGGGTTCCTCTTAGGGTTCAGGTTAGGGATAGGGTTAGGGTTAGGGTCGGGTTAGGGGTAGGGTTACAGTTAGCGTTAGGGTTAGGGTTTGGGTTCGGGTTAGCATTAGGGTTAGGGTTAGGTTTCCGGATAGGGATAGGGTTAGGGTAGGGTCGGGTTAGGGTTAGGGTTCGGGTTCGGGTTAGGGATCTGGTTAGGGTTAGGGTTAGGGTTAGGGTTAGGGTTAGGTTTCTGGTTAGGGTTAGTGTGCGGGTTCGGTTTTGGGTTAGGGTTCGGGTTCGGGTTTGGGTTCGGGTTCGGGTTAGGGTTAGGGTTCGGGTTAGGCTTCTTTTTCGGGTTAGGGTTTGTGTTAGGGTTAGGGTTCGGGTTTGGGTTAGGGTTCGGGTTCGGGTTCGGGTTAGGGTTAGGGTTTGGGTTCGGGCTAGGGTTCGGGTTAGGGTTGGGGTTAGGTTTAGGGTTAGGTTTCGGTTTAGGGTTAGGGTTCGGGTTAGGGTTAGGGTTCGGTTTAGGGTTAGGGTTCGGGTTAGCGTTAGGGTTCGGGTTAGGGTTCGTTTTCGGGTTAGGGTTCGGGTTCGGGTTAGGGTTCGGGTTAGGGTTAGGGTTAGGGTTAGGGATACGGTTAGGGTTAGGGTTACGATTCGGGTTCGGGTCGGGTTAGGGTTAGGGTTAGGGTTCAGGTTAGGGTTATGGTTAGGGTTAGGGTTAGGTTTAGGATTAGGGTTAGGGTAGGGTTAGGGTTAGGTTTAGGGGTCGTGTTAGGGTTAGGGTTAGGGTTAGGGTTAGGGTTCGGGTTAGGGTTAAGTTTAGGGTTAGTTTTCGGATAGGTTTAGGGTTAGGGTTAGGGTTCGTGTTAGGGTTAGGGTTAGGGTTAGGGTTAGGGTTAGCGTTCGGGTAATGGTTCGGTTTAGGGTTAGGGTTCGGGTAAGGGATCGGGTTAGGGTTAGGGTTCGGGTTCGGGTTAGGCTGAGGATTAGCGTTAGGGTTAGGGTTAGGGTTTGGGTTAGGGTTAGTGTTCGGGTTAGCGTTACTGTTAGGGTTAGGTTTTAGGTTACGATTCGGGTTAGGGTACGGGTTAGGGTTAGGGTTCGGGTTAGGGTTAGGTTTAGGGTTATATTTCGGGTAGGGTTAGGGTTAGGGTAGTGTTCCGGTTACGATTTGGGTTCGGGTTAGGGTTCGGGTTAGGGTTAGGGTTAGGGTTAGGGTTCCGGTTAGGGTTCGGATTAGGGTTAGGGTTAGGGTTAGGTTTAGTGTTTGGTTTAGGGTTAGGGTTAGGGTTAGGGTTCAGGTTAGGGTTAGGGTTAGGGTTAGGGTTACTGTTTGGTTTAGGGTTAGGGTTAGGGTTAGGGTTAGGTTTCAGGTTAGGGTTAGAGTTAGGGTTAGGGTTAGGGTTCGGGTTAGGGTTAGGGTTAGGTTTAGTGTTAGGGTTATGGTTAGGGTTTGGGTTTGGGTTAGGGTTATGGTTAGCGTTAGGGTTAGGGTTAGGGTTAGGGTTAGGGTTCGGGTTAGGGTTCGGGTTAGGGTTTGGGTTAGGGTGAGGGTTCGGGTAGGTTAGGGTTAGGGTTCGGGTATAGGTTAGGTTTATGGAAGGGTTCGGGTTCGGGTTAGCGTTAGGGTTCGGGTTAGGGTTTGAGTTAAGTTTAGGGTTAGGGTTAGGGTTCAGGTTAGGGTTTGAGTTAGGGCTAGGGTTCGGGTTAGGGTTCGGGTTAGTTTTAGGGTTAGGGTTAGGGTTCTTGTATGGTTAGGGTTAGGGTTAGGGTTAGGGGTTCAGGTTCGGGTTCGGGGTTGGGTTCGGGTTAGGTTTTGGGTTCAAATTCGCGTCAGGTTTACTGTTCTGGTTCGGGTCAGGTTGCGGTTAGCGTTCGGTTTCGGGTTAAGGTTAGGGTTAGGGTTATGGTTACGGTTCGGGTTAGGGTTAGGGTTAGGTTTAGGGTTCTGTTTCGGGTTAAGGTTAGGGTTAGGGTTAGGGTTCGGGTTAGCGTTAGGGTTAGGGTTAGGGTTAGGGTTTGGTTTAGGGTTAGGGTTAGGGTTAGGGTTCACGTTTGGGTTAGGGTTAGGTTTAGGGTTAGGGTTAGTTTTCGTGTTAGGGTTAGGGTTAGGGTTAGGTTTCGGGTTCAGGTTCATGTTAAGGTTAGGGTTCGGGTTCGGGTTAGGGTTAGGTTTCGTGTTAGGGTTAGATTTAAGGTTAGGGTTCGGGTTAGGGCTAGGGTTCTGGCTAGGGTTATGGTTCGGTTTGGGTTAGGGTTAGGGTTAGGGTTCCGTTTAGGGTTCGGGTTAGGGTTAGGGTTTGGGTTAGGGCTAGGGTTCGGTTTAGGATTAGGGTTCGGGTTAGGGTTTTGGTTAGGGATCAGGTTAGGGTTAGGGTTCGGGTTAGGGTCAGGGTAATGGTCAGGATCAGGCTCAGGGTCTGGGTCTGGGTATAGGGTTTCGGTTCCAGTTAGGGTACGGGTCGGGTAAGAGACCACAGTGCCCAGGGTTAGGGTTAGGGTTAGGGTTAGGGTTAGGCTTCGGGTTTGGGTTAGGTTTAGGTGTAGGGTTCGTGTTAGGGTTAGGATTAGGTTTCGGGTTAGGGTTAGGCTTAGGTTTCGGGGTAGGGTTAGGGTTCGGGTTAGGGTTCGGGTTAGGGTTAGGGTTAGGTTTCAGGTTAGGTATAGGGTTAGGGTTAGGGTTAGGGTTAGGGTTAGGGTTAGTGTTCGGGTTAGGGTTAGGGTTAGGGTTAGGGTTCGGGTTAGGGTTAGGGTTCGGTTTAGGGTTCGGGTTAGGGTTAGGGTTAGGGTTAGGGTTAGGGTTATAGTTCGGGTTAGGGTTCGGGTTAGGGTTAGGGTTAGGGTTAGGGTTCGAGTTCGGGTTAGGGTTCGGGTTAGGGTTAGGGTTTGGATTCGGGTTCGGGTTCGCGTTAGGGTTAGGGTTAGGGTTAGGGTTCGGGTTCGGGTGGGTTCGGGCTCCGATTGTGGTTAGGGTTAGGGTTAGGGTTACGGTTAGGGTTAGGGTGACGATTCGGGTTCGTGGTTGGGTTAGGGTTAGGGTAAGGGTCGGCTTAGGGTTCGGGTTACGGTTCGGGTTAGGTTAGGCTAAGGGTTAGGGTTAGGGTTCGGGTTAAGGTTTGGGTTAGGTTTAGGATTAGGGTTAGGTTTGGGGTTCGTGTTCGGTTTAGGGTTCGGTTTAGGGTTCGGGTTCGGTTTCGGTTTAGGTTTAGGATTAGGGTTAGGGTTAGGGTTCGGGTTTGGGTTAGGGTTAAAGTTAGGGTTCGGGTTAGGGTTAGGGTTCGGTTTAGGGTTCGGGTTCAGTTAGGGTTAAGTTTAGGGTTAGGGTTTGGGTTAGGGTTCGGGTTTGGATTAGGGTTCGGGTTAGGGTTAGATTTTGGGTTTGGGTTCGAGTTTGGGTTCGTGTTAGGATTAGGGTTTGGGTTAGGGTTAGGGTTTGGATTAGGGTTAGGGTTAGGGTTCGGGTGAGTTTGGTTAGGGTTAGGGTTAGGGTTCGGGTTAGGGTTAGGGTTCGGGTTAGGATTAGGGTTAGGGTTAGGGTCGGGTTAGGGTTAGGGTTCGGGTTAGGGTTAGGGTTAGGGTTAGGGTTAGGGTTAGGTTTCAGGTTAGGGATAGGGTTAGCGTTAGGGTTCGTGTCAGGGTTAGGGTTCTGGTTAGGGTTAGGTTTAGGGTTAGGGTTAGGGTTATGGTTAGGGTTCGGGTTAGGGTTCGGGTTCACGTTAGGGTTCGGTTTAGGGTTGGGTTCGGGTTAGGGTTAGGGTTGGGTTAGGGTTAGGGTTCGGGTTAGGGTTAGGGGTCGGATTAGGGTTAGGGTTAGGGTTTGGGTTAGGGTTAGGGTTAGGGTTAGAGTTCGGGTTAGGGTTAGGGTTAGGGTTAGGGTTAGGGTTAGGGTTAGGTTTCCGGTTAGGGATAGGGTTAGGGTTAGGGTCGTGTTATGGTTAGGGTTCGGGTTCGGGTTAGGGTTCGGGTTAGGCTTAGTGTTAGTATTAGGGTTAGGGTTCGGGTTAGGGTTAGAGTGAGGTTTAGGGTTTGGGTTCGGGTTAGGTTTAGGGTTAGGGTTAGGGTTAGGGTTAGGGTTCAGGTTAGGGATAGGGTTAGGGTTAGGGTCGGGTTAGGGTTAGGGTTCAGGTTATGGTTATGGTTAGGGTTAGGGTTAGGATTACGGTTAGGTTTCGGGCTAGGGTTAGGATTGGGTTAGGGTTAGGGTTAGGGTTAGGGTTAGAGTTCGGGTTAGGGTTTGGGTTAGGGTTAGGGTTCGGTTTCGGGTTAGGGTTCGGGTTCGGGATTGGGTTCGGTTTCAGGTTAGGGTTAGGTTTAGGGTTTTGGTTAGGGTTCGTGTTAGGGTTAGGGTTAGGGTTAGTGTTAGGGTTAGGGGTTAGGGTTACGGTTAGGGTTAGGGTTAGGGTGAGGTTTCCGGTTAGGGATAGGTTTCGGGTTAGGGTCGTGTTAGGGTTAGGTTTCGGTTTAGGCTTAGTTTTAGTATTAGGGTTAGGGTTCGGGTTAGGGTTAGAGTGAGGTTTAGGGTTTTGGTTCGGGTTAGGTTTATGGTTAGGGTTAGGGTTAGGGTTAGGGTTCAGGTTAGGGTTAGGGTTAGGGTTCGGATCAGTGTTAGGGTTAGGGTCGGGTTAGGGTTAGGGTTTGGGTTCGGGTTAGGGATCCGGTTAGGGTTAGGGTTAGGGTTAGAGTTCGGGTTAGGGTTCGGGTTAGGGTTAGGGTTTGGATTCGGGTTCCGGTTCGCGTTAGGGTTAGGGTTAGGGTTAGAGTTTGGGTTAGGGTTAGGGTTCGGGTTCTGATTATGGTTAGGGTTAGGGTAGGGTTAGGGTTACGGTTATGGTTAGGGATACGATTCGGGTTCGTAGTTGGGTTAGGGTTAGGGTTAGGGTTCAGGTTTGGGATAGTGTTAGGGTTAGGGTCGGGTTAGGGTTAGGCTTCGGGTTAGGGTTACGTTTAGGGTTAGGGTTAGGGTTAGGGTTAGGGTTAGGGTTAGGGTTCGGATCAGGTTTAGGGTTAGGATCGGGTTAGGGTTAGGGTTCGGGTTCGGGTTCAGGTTCGGGTTCGGTTTGGGGTTAGGGTTAGGGTTAGAGTTCGGGTTAGGGTTTAGGTTAGGGTTAGGTTTTGGATTCGGGTTCGGGTTCAGATTAGGGTTAGGATTAGGGTTCGGGTAGGGTTAGGGTTCGGGTTCTGGTTAGGGTTAGGGTTAGGGTTAGGGTTACGGTTAGGGTTAGGGTTAGGGTTCAGGTTATGGTTCGGGTTCGGGTTAGGGTTCGGGTTCGGGATTGGGTTCGGTTTCAGTTTAGGGTTAGGGTTAGGGTTATGGTTAGCGTTCAGGTTAGAGTTAGTGTTAGGGTTTGGGTTACTGTTTCGTTTAGGGTTAGGGTTAGGGTTAGGGTTCTAGTTAGGGTTAGGGTTAGGGTTAGGGTTACTGTTAGGGTTAGGTTTTGGGTTAGGGTTAGGGTTAGGGTTATGATTAGGGTTAGGGTTCTAGTTAGGGTTAGGGTTAGGGTTCTAGTTAGGGTTAGGATTCGGGTTAGGGTTAGGGTTACTGTTAGGGTTAGGTTTTGGGTTAGGGTTCGTGTTAGGGTACGGGTTAGGGTTAGGGTTCGAGTTAGGGTTAGGTTTAGGGTTATATTTCGGGTATGGTTAGGGTTAGGGTTAGAGTTCCGGTTAGGATTTGGGTTCGGGTTAGGGTTCGGGTTATGGCTAGGGTTCGGGTTCGGGTTAGGGTTCTGGTTAGGGGTTCGGGTTTGGCTTCCGGTTAGGGATTCACGTTAGGGCTAGGGTTCGGGGTAGGGTTAGGGTTCAGGTTAGGGTTAGGGTTAGGGTTAGGGTTAGGGTTAGGTTTCCGGTTAGGGATAGGGTTAGGGTTAGTGTCGTGTTATGGTTAGGGTTCGGGTTAGGGTAGGGTTCGGGTTAGGCTTAGTGTTAGTATTAGGGTTAGGGTTCGGGTTAGGGTTAGAGTGAGGTTTAGGGTTTGGATTCGGGTTAGGTTTAGGGTTAGGGTTAGGGTTAGGGTTCAGGTTAGGGATAGGGTTACGGTTAGGGTCGGGTTAGGGTTAGGGTTCAGGTTAGTGTTATGGTTAGGTTTAGGGTTAGGGTTAGGATTAGGGTTAGGTTTCGGGCTAGGGTTAGGATTGGGGGTAGCGTTAGAGTTCGGGTTAGGGTTAGATTTTGGGTTCGGGTTTGGTTTTGGGTTCGTGTTAGGGTTAGGGTTCGGTTTAGGGTTAGGGGTCGGATTAGGGGTAGGGTTTGGGTTCGGGTTAGGGTTCGGGGTAGGGTTAGGGTTCGGGTTCGGGATTGGGTTCGGTTTCAGGTTAGGGTTAGGTTTAGGGTATTTGTTAGGGTTCGTGTTAGCGTTAGGGTTAGGGTTAGTGTTACTGTTTGGTTTAGGGTTAGGGTTAGGGTTAGGGTTAGGGTTCAGGTTAGGGTTAGGGTTCGGGTTAGGGTTAAGGTTACTGTTAGGGTTAGGTTTTGGGTTAGGGTTCGTGTTAGGGTACGGGTTAGGGTTAGGGTTCAGGTTAGGGTTAGGTTTAGGTTTATATTTCGGGTATGGTTAGGGTTAGGGTTAGAGTTCCGGTTAGGATTCGGGTTCGGGCTAGGGTTCGGGTTAGGGCTAGGGTTCGGGTTAGGGTTAGGGTTAGGGTTAGGGTCGGGTTATAGTTAGGTTTCAGGTTAGGGTTATGGTTAGGGTTAGGGTTAGGGTTAGGGTTAAGGTTACTGTTAGGGTTAGGTTTTGGGTTAGGGTTCGTGTTAGGGTACGGGTTAGGGTTAGGGTTCGGGTTAGGGTTTGGTTTACGGTTATATTTCGGGTATGGTTAGGGTTAGGGTTAGAGTTCCGGTTAGGATACGGGTTCGGGTTCGGTTTCGGGTTAGGGCTAGGGTTCGGGTTAGGGTTAGGGTTCGGGTTAGGGGTTCGGGTTTGGCTTCGGGTTAGGGATTCGCGTTAGGGCTAGGGTTCGGGTTAGGGTTAGGGTTCGTGTTATGGGTTCGAGTTTGGGTTCGTGTTAGGTATTTGGGTTCGGGTTCGGGTTAGGGTTCGGGTTCAGATTCATGTCAGTGTTAGGGTTCGTGTTCCGGTCAGGGTTCGGGTTAGGGTAGGGTCAGGGTCAGGGTCAGGGTTTAGGGTTTAGGGTCAGGGTCAGGGTCAGGGTTAGGGTAGGGGTCAGGGTCAGGTATTAGGGTTTAGGGTTAGGATTAGGGTCAGGGTCATGGTCAGGATCAGGGTCAGGGTCAGTGTCAGGGTTAGGGTTCGTTTTCGGTTGACGGTTCGGGTCGGGTTCCGGTTCGGGTTATGGATGGGGTTACGGTTAGGGTTCGGGTTAGGGTTAGGATTAGGGTTAGGTTTCGGGCTAGGGTTAGGGTTCGGGGTAGGGTTAGAGTTCGGATTAGGGTTAGATTTTGGGTTCGGGTTCGGTTTTGGGTTCGTGTTAGGGTTAGGGTTCGGTTTAGGGTTAGGGGTCCGATTAGGGGTAGGGTTTGGGTTCGGGTTAGGGTTCGGGGTAGGGTTAGGGTTCGGGTCGGTTTCGGAGTAGGGTTAGGTTTAGGGTAAAGTTTTGGGTTAGGGTTCCTGTTAGGGTTAGGGTTAGGGTAAGGTGAGTATTAGGTTTCGGGTTAGGGCTCTGGTTTGGGTTCGGGTTCGGGTTAGGGTTAGGGTTAGGGTTAGAGTTCGGGTTAGGGTTTGGGTTAGGTTTAGGGTTTGGATTCGGGTTCGGGTTCGGGTTCAGGGTTAGGGTTAGGGTTAGGGTTAGGGTTAAGGGTTCGGGTTTGGGGTCAGGTTAGGGTTTCGCGTTCAGGTTCGGGTTCAAGTTCGCATCACGGTTAGTGTTCAGGTTCGGGTCAGGTTTCGGTTTAGGGTTAGGGTAGGGTCAGGGTCAGGGTTTAGGGTTTAGGGTCAGGGTAAGGGTCAGGGTCAGGTTTAGGGTTAGGGTTAGGGTTATGGTTCGGGTTAGGGTTCGGGTTAGGGTTAGGGTTCGGGTTAGGGTTCGGTTTCGGGTTAAGGTTAGGGTTAGGGTTATGGTTAGGGTTCGGGTTAGCGTTAGGGTTAGGGTTAGGGTTAGGGTTAGGGTTAGGGTTAGGGTTTGGTTTAGGGTTAGGGTTAGGGTTAGGGTTCACGTTAGGGTTAGGGTTAGGTTTAGGGTTAGGGTTAGTTTTCGTGTTAGGGTTAGGGTTAGGGTTAGGTTTCGGGTTCAGGTTCATATTAAGGTTAGGGTTCAGGTTAGGGTTAGGGTTAGGTTTCGTGTTAGGTTTAGGATTAAGGTTAGGGTTCGGGTTCGGGCTAGGGTTCTGGTTAGGGTTATGGTTCGGTTTAGGATTAGGGTTCGGGTTAGGGTTCGGTTTCGGTTAGGGTTACGGTTAGGGTTCGGGTTAGGGTTAGGGTTGGTTTGGGTTAGGTTTAGGGTTCGGGTTACGTTTCAGGTTCGGGTTCGAGTAAGGGTTAGGGTAAGGGTTAGGATTAGGATAGGGTTAGGGTTAGGGTTAGGGATAGGGTTAGGGTTCGGGTTAGGATTCGGTGTAGGGTTAGGGTTCGGGTTAGGGTTCGGTTTCGGGTTAAGGTTAGGGTTAGGTTTATGGTTCGGTTTCGGGTTAGCGTTAGGGTTAGGGTTAGGGTTAGGGTTAGGGTTTGGTTTAGGGTTAGCGTTAGGGTTAGGGTTCACGTTACGGTTAGGGTTTTGTTTAGGGTTAGGGTTAGTTTTCTTGGTAGGGTTAGGGTTAGGGTTAGGGTCAGGGTTAGGTTTCGGGTTAGGTTTAGGATTAGTGTTAGGGTTCGGGTTAGGGCTAGGGTTCTGGTTAGGGTTATGGTTCGGTTTAGGGTTAGGGTTCGGGTTAGGGTTCTGGTTCGCATAGGGTACGGTTATGGTTCGGGTTCAGGTTTGTGTTAGGCTGAGGTTTAGGTTTAGGGTTCGGGTTCAGGTTACGGTTCGGGTTAGGGTTCGAGTAAGGGTTAGGGTAAGGGTTAGGATTAGGTTAGGGTTATTGTTAGGGTTCGAGTTAGGCTTCGGGTTAGAGTTCAGGTAGGGTTAGGGTTAGGGTTAGGGTTCCGTTTAGGGTTCGGGTTAGGGTTAGGGTTTGGGTTAGGGCTAGGGTTCGGTTTAGGATTAGGGTTCGTGTTAGGGTTATGGTTAGGGATCAGGTTAGGGTTAGGGTTAGGGTTAGGGGTTAGGGTTAGCGTTAGGGTTCGGGTTAGGGTCAGGGTAATGGTCAGGATCAGGCTCAGGGTCTGGGTCTGGGTATAGGGTTTGGGTTCCAGTTAGGGTACGGGTCGGGTAAGAGACCACAGTGCCCAGGAACCGTCTGAGCCCTTCCCTCATCCCGGCGGTTTAGCAGCAGGACTTCAACCCGAACGAACCCAGCCCGGAGACTCCCTGGGGCAAAAACGGCTTCCGACGAGCAATATGCTCTTGCTGTGGAAAACCTATCCCAAGTGGGGGTGGCCAAGTAAACAAAATGCCACACACCCAGGTGTAAGAGACAACATTGCCCAGGCATGGTCTAAGCCCCTCACCTCGTCCCTGTGCTTTTGGGAGCCTGAGGGACACCCGAGGCCCACGGCTCTGAGACCCGTTTGGCAAAAAGCCGGCTTCCAACGGAAACAGTTTTCCTGAGGTGCGGACCCTATCACAAGTGGTTGTGGCAAGGTAAAGCAAATGCCCTCCACTTCTCTGGAAGAAACCACAGTGCCCAGCCATGTTCTAAGCCCTCCCATCGTCACTGGGCTTCTGGCAGCAGGAGTGAAAAGAGAGGAGCAGAGCACTGGGACCGGATTGACAAAAACTGGCTTCCCACGAAAAAGTCTTTCTTCACGTGCAGACATGCTCCCAAGTGCCTGTGGCAAGGTGAAGGAAATGTCATACACTGACCTGTAAGAGACCACAGGGCCCAGGCACCGTCTGAGCCCTTCCCTCATCCCGGCGATTTTGCTAGCAGGAGTTCAACCCCAACGAACACAGCCCGGAGACCCCCTGGGGCAAGAACGGCTTCCGAGGAGCAATATGCCCTTGCTGTGGAAAACCTATCCCAAGTGGGGGTAGCCAGGTAAACAAAATGCCACACACCCAGGTGTAAGAGACAACATTGCCCAGGCATGGTCTAAGCCCCTCACCTCGTCCCTGTGCTTTTGGTAGCCTGAGGGACACCCGAGGCCCACGGCCCTGAGACCCGTTTGGCAAATAGCCGGCTTCCAACAGAAACAGTTTTCCTGAGGTGCAGACCCACCTACGGTTTGCGTTAGCCCCCAGGAGGCCGTCAGGCCCAATCCCCTGGCTGTGTGGCGCACGGTGGGGCGGGCCGAGGGGACTGAGCTGGCGAGTGGGACCATGGGCCCACAGGTTTTGTTGTGGGGGACTTTGAAGATCCTCAGGGGCTAGGAGGGCCCTGCCCCTTCTCCTGCCTCGTATGACCGGTGGGCCCCCTAGAGTCCCAGGTGGCGTGGGGCTGCAGGGTGAGTATGGCGCTGGGTCTTGGGTCCCCAACCTCGGCCGCTGTGGCGCCAGGCACCTTGGGTGGGGCCCCTCAGGAGCCCACTTAGAGTTAGTGTTAGCCCCCGGGAGGCCGGCAATCCCGACCTGCTGGATGTGCGGCAAGCAGAGGGGCAGCCCAAGATGAGGGCGCTAAGGACTGGGAGCGTGGGCCCAAGCGTTTTGGCGCTGGGGGCCTTCAAAAGTCGTCAGGGGCTCGGAGTGCCCTGCATGTTCTCCTGCTCTGAATGACGGGCGGGGCCAATAACGGCCTGTGTGGCGGTGGGGCGAAGGGTGAGTCCAGCGCTGGGGCTCGGGGTTCCCAATCCCCCCGGCGTTGCGGTGCCAGGCTCCTTGGGAGGGGCCCCTAGGGGCAGAACAAGGGTTAGGATTAGCCCCCAGGAGGCCGGCAGGAAGGATCCACCGGCGGTGTGGCTAGCGGGCGGGGGGGGGGTGCGGTGGGGGGTGTGGGCGACCGGAGGGGAGGGCGGTGCAGAGCGGAGCGTGGCCCCAAGTGTTTTGGCGCAGGGGGCCTTCGAAGCTCCCTGGGAGCTCGGAGGGCCCTAACCTTTCACCCCCGCTGAATGACCGGCGGCGCCCCTAGCGGCCCGGGTGGCGGGGGGCTGCAGGGTGAGTCCAGCGCTGGGGTTTGGAGGTTCCCAATCCCTGGCGTTGGGGCGCCAGGCACCTTGGGATGGGCGCCTCGGGGACCCACCTAGGGTTTGTGTTAGCCCCCAGGAGGCCTTCAGGCCCAATCCCCTGGCTGTGTGGCTCGCGGTGGGGCGGACCGAGGGGAGGGAGCTCGCTAGCGGGACCGTGGGCCCACAGGTTTTGGCGCGGGGCCTTCTAAGGAGGTCGGGGGCTCGGAGGGCCCTGCCCCTTCTCCCGCCTGAATAACCTGCGGCGCCCCTAGCAGCCCGGGTGCCAGGGGGCTGCAGGGTGAGTCCGGCCCTGGGGCTAGGACTTCCAGGATCCCTGGCATGGCCGCGCAAGACCCTTTGGGAGGGGCCCCTCCGGGACCGCCCTAGGGTTAAGGTTACCCCCAGGTGGCCGGCAGGTCCGATCCGCCTGCTGTCTTTCGAGCGGAGGGGCCGGTTGAGGTGAGGGCGCTGACTAGTGGGAACAAGGGCCCAAGCGCTTTGGGGCGGGGGGCCATCGAAGCTCAGCGGGGGCTCAGAGGGCCCTGCCAGTTCTCCAGCCATGAATGAGCGGCAGCGCCCCTAGTGGCCCAGGTGGTGGAGGGGCAGCAGTGTTAGTCTTGCCCTGGGGCTCGGGGGTCCCCAATGCCCGGAGTTGCGGTGCCAGGACCCTTGGGAGGGGCCCCTCGGGGGCCCACCTAGGGTTAGGATTAGCCCCCAGGACGCCGGCAGGCAGGATCCACCGGCGGTGTGGCGAGCCGAGGGGCGGGCCGAGGGGAGGGCGCTGGAGAGTGGAGCGTGGGCCCAAGTGTTTTGACGCAGGGGGTCTTCGAAGCTCCCCGGGGGCTCAGAGGGCCCTACCCGTTCTCCCCCCCAAATGACCGGTGGCGCCCCTAGCGGCCCAGTTGGCGGGGGGCTGCAGGGTGAGTCCAGCGCTGGGGTTTGGAGGTTCCCAATCCCCAGCGTTGGGGTGCCAAGATCCTTGGGATGGGCCCCTCCGGGACCCACCTAGGGTTTGCGTTAGCCCCCAGGAGGCCGTCAGGCCCAATCCCCTGGCTGTGTGGCGCGCGTTGGGGCGGGCCGAGTGGACGGAGCTGGCGAGCGGGACCGTGAGCCCACAGGTTTTGGCGTGGGGGACTTCGAAGATCCTCAGGGGCTAGGAGGGCCCTGTCCCTTCTCCCGCCTGAATGACCGGCAGCGCCCCTAGCGGCCCGGGTGGCGGGGGCTTCAGGGTGTGTCCGGCCCTGGGGCTAGGACGTCCAGGATCCCGGGCGTGGCAGCGCAAGGCCCCTTGGGAGGGGCCCCTCGGGGACCAACGAGGGTTAGGGTTAGCCCCCAGGAGCCCGTCAGGCCCAATCCCCTGGCTGTGTGGCACGCGGTGGGGCGGGCCGAGTGGACGGAGCTGGCGAGCAGGACCATGGGCCCACAGGTTTTGGCGTGGGGGACTTCGAAGATCCTCAGGGGCTAGGAGGGCCCTGCCCCTTCTCCCACCCCGTATGACCGGTGGGCCCCCTGGAGGCCCAGGTGGCGGGGGGCTGCAGGGTGAGTCCGGCGCTGGGTCTCGGGTCCCCAACCTCCGCCGCTGTGGCGCCAGGCACCTTGTGTGGGGCCCTTCAGGAGCCCACCTAGAGTTATTGTTAGCCCCCGTGAGGCCGGCAAGCCCGACCTGCTGGATGTGCGGCGAGCAGAGGGGTAGGCCGAGCTGAGGGCGCTGAGGAGTGGGAGCGTAGGCCCAACCGTTTTGGCGCGGGGGGGCCTTCGAAGGTTGCCTGGGGCACAGAGGGCCCTGCCCATTCTCACGCCCTGAATGACCGGTGGGCCCCCTAGCGGCCCAGGTGGTGGGGGGCTGCGGGTAAAGTCCGGCCCTTGGTCTCGGGTCCCCAATCCCCGGCGTTGGGGCGCCAGGCCCCTTGGGTGGGGCCCCTCAGGAGCCCACCTAGAGTTAAGGTTAGCCCCCAGGACTCCCGCAAGCCCGATCTGCTGGAGGTACGGCGAACGGAGGGGCAGGCCGAGCTGAGGGCGCTGAGGAGTGGGAACGTGGGCCCAAGCGTTTTGGCGCGGGGGGCCTTCGAAAGTCTCAGGGGCTCGGAGTGCCCTGCACGTTCTCCCACTCTGAATGACCGGCGGCGCCAATAACGGCCTGGGTGGCGGTGGGGCAGAGGGTGAGTCCAGTGCTGGGGCTCAGGGGTCCCAATCCCAGGCGTTGCGGTGCCAGGCCCCTTGGGAGTGGCCCCTCGGGTGCCGAACAAGGGTTAGGATTAGCCCCCAGGAGGCCGGCAGGCAGGATCCAGGGGCGGTGTGGCGAGCGGGGGGGGGGGCGGAGGGGAGGGCACTGGAGAGTGGAGCGTGGGCCCAAGTGTTTTGGCGCAGGGGGCCTTCGAAGCTCCCCGGGAATTCGGAGGGCCTTACCCGTTCTCCCCCCACTTAATGACCGGCGGCGCTCTTAGTGGCCCTGGTGGCGTGGGGCTGCAGGGTGAGTCCAGCGCTGGGGTTTGGAGGTTCCCAATCCCCGGCGTTGGGGCGCCAAACCCCTTGGGATGGTCCCCTCGGGGACCCACCTAGGGTTTGCGTGAGCCCCCAGGAGGCCGTCAGGCCCAATCCCCTGGCTGTGTGGCGCGCGGAGGGGCGGGCCGAGGGGACGGAGCTGGCGAGCGGGACCGTGGGCCCACAGGTTTTGGCGTGGGGGCCTTCGAAGATCCTCAGGGGCTAGTAGGGCCCTGCCCGTTCTCCCGCCTGAATGACTGGCGGCGCCCCTAGCGGCCCCGGTGCCGGGGGCTGCAGGTTGTGTCCGGCCCTGGGGCTAGGACGTCCAGGATCCCGGGCGTGGCTGCGCAAGGCCCCTTGGGAGGGGACCCTCGGGGACTGACCTAGGGTTAGGGTTAGCCCCCAGGAGGCCGGCAGGTCCGATCCGCCTGCTGTGTTTGGAGCGGAGGGGCAGGTTGAGGTGAGGGCGCTGTCTAGAGGGAACGTGGGCCCAAGCGCTTTGGGGCGGGGGGGCCATGGAAGGTCGGCGGGTGCTCGGAAGGCCCTGCCCCTTCTCCCGCCTGAATGACCGGCGGCGCGCCTAGTGCCCAGGTGGTGGAGGAGCAGCAGTGTTAGTCTGTCCCTGGGGCTCGGGGGTCCCCAATCCCCAGTGTTGCAGCCCCAGGCCCCTTGTCTGGGGCCTCTCGGGGACTACCTTAGGGTCAGGGTTAGCAAGCAGGATGCCGGCAGGCCCGAAATGCCCGCTGTGCAGCGAGTGGAGGGGCGGGCCGAATGAGGGGCCAGCGAGCGGGAGCCTGGGCCCAAACATTTGGCGGGGGTGCCTTCGAAGGTAGCCGGGAGCTCAGAGGGCCCTGCCCATTCTCCCGCCCACATGACCGGTGGGCCCCCTAGAGGCCCAGGTGGCGGGGGGCTGCAGGGTGAGTCCGGCGCTGGGTCTCGGGTCCCCAATCCCAGGCGTTGGGGCGCCAGGCCCCTTGCGAGGGGCCCCTAAGGAGCCCACCTAGAGTTAGGGTTAGCCCCCAGGAGGCCTGCAAGCCCGATCTGCTGGATGTGCAGCGAGCGGAGGGGCAGGCCGAGCTGAGGGCGTTGAGGAGTGGGAGCGGGGGCCCAAGAGTTTGGCGCGGGGGCCTTCGAAATGCGCCAGGGGCTCGGTGTGCCCTGCACATTCTCCCGCCCTGAATGACCAGCGGCGCCAATAAAGGCCCGGGTGGCGGTGGGGCGGAGGGTGAGTCCAGCGCTGGGGCGGGGGTCCCCAATCCCTGGCATTGCGGTGCCAGGCCCCTTGGGAGGAGCCCCTTGGGGGCCGACCTAGGGTTAGGATTAGCCCCGAGGAGGCCGGCAGGCAGGATCCATGGGCAGTGTGGCGGGGGAGGGGCGGGCCGAGGGGAGGGCGCTGGTGAGTGGGAGCGTCGGCACAAGTGTTTTGTCGCAGGCGGCCTTCGAAGCTCGCCAGGGGCTTGGAGGGTCCTACCCGTTCTCGAGCCTGAATGACTGGCGGCGCCGCTAGCGGCCCGGGTGGCGGGGGGCTGCAGGGTGAGTCCAGCGCTGGGGTTCGGAGGTTCCCAATCTCCAGCGTTGGGGCGCCAAGCCCCTTGGGATGGGCCCTTCGGGGACCGACCTAGGGTTAGGATTAGCCTCCAGGAGTACGGCAGGTCCGATCCGCCTGCTGTGTTTCGAGCGGAGGGGCGGGTTGAGGTGAGGGCGCTGACTAGTTGGAACGTGGGCCCAAGCGCTTGGGGAGCGGGTGAATCGAGGGTTGGGGGGGCTGGGAGGGCCCTGTATGTTCTCCTGCCCTGAATGAGCGGCAGCGCCCCTAGTGGCCCAGGTGGTGGAGGGGCAGCAGTGTTAGTTTGGCCCTGGGGCACTGGGGTCCCCATCCTCAGCGTTGCATCTCCGGGCCCCTTGTCAGGGGCCTCTCGGGGACTTACCTAGGGTTAGGGTTAGCAAGCAGGATGCCGGCAGGCCCAAAATGCCGACTGTGCGGTGAGTGGAGGGGCTGGCGGAGTGAGGGCGCTGGCGAGCAGGAGCCTGGGCCCAAACATTTTGGCGCCTGGGGCCTTCCAAGCTCGCTGGTGGCTCAGGGGGCCCTGCCCGTTCTCCCGCCCTGATGACAGGCGGCGCCAATAACGGCCTGGGTGGCGGTGGGGCGGAGGGTGAGTCCAGCGCTGGGTCTCGGGTCCCCAATCCCAGGCGTTGGGGCGCCAGGCCCCTTGCGAGGGGCCCCTAAGGAGCCCACCTAGAGTTAGGGTTAGCCCCCAGGAGGCCTGCAAGCCCGATCTGCTGGATGTGCAGCGAGCGGAGGGGCAGGCCGAGCTGAGGGCGTTGAGGAGTGGGAGCGGGGGCCCAAGAGTTTGGCGCGGGGGCCTTCGAAATGCGCCAGGGGCTCGGTGTGCCCTGCACATTCTCCCGCCCTGAATGACCAGCGGCGCCAATAAAGGCCCGGGTGGCGGTGGGGCGGAGGGTGAGTCCAGCGCTGGGGCGGGGGTCCCCAATCCCTGGCATTGCGGTGCCAGGCCCCTTGGGAGGAGCCCCTTGGGGGCCGACCTAGGGTTAGGATTAGCCCCGAGGAGGCCGGCAGGCAGGATCCAAGGGCGGTGTGGCGGGGGAGGGGCGGGCCGAGGGGAGGGCGCTGGTGAGTGGGAGCGTCGGCACAAGTGTTTTGGCGCAGGCAGCCTTCGAAGCTCGCCAGGGGCTCGGAGGGCCCTACCCTTTCTCCAGCCTGAATGAATGGCGGCGCCCCTAGCGGCCCGGGTGGTGGGGGGCTGCAGGGTGAGTCCAGCGCTGGGGTTCAGAGGTTCCCAATCCCCAGCGTTGGGGCGCCAAGCCCCTTGGGATGGGCCCTTCGGGGACCGACCTAGGGTTAGGATTAGCCTCCAGGAGTACGGCAGGTCCGATCCGCCTGCTGTGTTTCGAGCGGAGGGGCGGGTTGAGGTGAGGGCGCTGACTAGTGGGAACTTGGGCCCAGGCGCTTTGGGCAGCGGGGCCATCGACAGTCGGGTGGCTGGGAGGGCCCTGTAAGTTCTACTGCCCTGAATGAGCGGCAGCGCCCCTAGTGGTCCAGGTGGTGGAGGGGCAGCAGTGTTAGTTTTGCCCTGGGGTCGGGGGTCCCCCAATCCCCAGCGTTGCAGCCCCAGGCCCCTTGTCAGTGACCTCTCGGGGACTGACCTAGGGATAGGGTTAGCAAGCAGGATGCCGGCAGGCCCGAAATGCCGGCTGTGCGGTGAGTGGAGGGGCGGGCGCAGTGAGGGCGCTGGCGAGCAGAAGCCTGGGCCCAAACATTTTGGCGCAGGGGGTTTTCGAAGGTCGCTGGGGGCTCAGAGGGCCCTGCCCGTTCTCCCCCCTGAATAACCAGCGGGCCCGCTAGCGGCCCAGGGGCTGGGGGGCTGCAGGGTGAATTCGGCGCTGGGTCTCGGGTCCCCAGTCCCTGGCGTTGTGGCGCAAAGCACCTTGGGATGGGCCCCTCGGGGACCCACCTAGGGTATGGGTTAGCCCCCAGGAGGCCATCAGGCCCAATCCCCTGGCTGTGTAGCGCACGTTGCGGCGGGCCAGGGGAGGGAGCTGGCGAGCGGTACCGTGGGCCCACAGGTTTTGGCGCGGGGGGGCCTTCGGAGGTCGTTAGGGGCTTGTAGGGCCCTCCCCCTTCTACCGCCTGAATGACCGGCGGCGCTCCTAGCGGCCCGGGTGGCGGTTGGCAGCAGGGTGAGTCCGGCCCTGGGGCTAGGACGTCCAGGATCCCGGGCATGGCGGCGCAAAGCCCCTTGGGAGGGGCCCCTCGGGAACAGACCTAGGGTTAGGGTTAGCCCCCAGGAGGCCGGCAGGTCCTATCCGGCTGCTGTGTTTCGAGCAGAGGGGCGGGTTGAGGTGAGGGCGCTGACTAGTGGGAACGTGGGCCCAAGCGCTTTGGGGCAGGGGTCCATCGAATGTCGAAGGGGGCTTGGAAGGCCCTGCCTCTTCTCCAGCCCTGAATGAGAGACAGCGCTCCTAGTGGCCCAGGTGGTGGACGGCAGTAGTGTTAGTTTGGCCCTGGGGTTCGGGGGTCCCCAATCCCCAGCGTTGCAGCCCCAGGCCCCTTGTCAGGGGCCTCTCGGGGACTGACTTAGGGTTAGGGTTAGCAAGCAGAATGCCGGCAGACCCGAAATGCCGGCTGTGTGGCGAGTGGAGGGGCCGGCGGAGTGAGGGCGCTGGCAAGCAGAAGCCTGGGCCCAAACATTTTGGCGCGGGGGGCCTTCGAAGGTCGCTGGGGGCTCAGAGGGCCCTGCCCGTTCTCCCCCCCTGAATGACCGGCGGCGGCTGAAGCGGCCCGGGTGGCGGGGGGCTGCAGGGTGAGTCCAGCGCTGGGGTTTGGAGGTTCCCAATCCCGACGTTGGGGCGCCAAGCCCCTTGGGATGGGCCCCTCGGGGACCCACCTAGGGTTTGCGTTAGCCCCCAGGAGCCCGTCAGGCCCAATCCCCTGGCTGTGTGGCACGCGGTGGGGCGGGCCGATGAGACAGAGCTGGCGAGCGGGACCGTGGACCCACAAGTTTTGGCGTGGGGGCCTTCGAAGGTCCTCAGGGGCTAGGAGGGCCCTGCCCCTACTCCCACCTGAATGACCGGTGGCGCCCCTAGCGGCCGGAGTGGCGGGGGGGCTGCAGGCTGATTCCACCGCTGGGGTTCAGTGGTTCCCAGTCCCTGGCGTTGGGTCGCCAAGCCCCTTGGGAGGGGCCCCTCGGGGACCCACCTACGGTTCAGCTTAGCCCCCTGGAGGCCTGCAGGTCCAATCCGCCTGCTGTGTTTCGAGCGGAGGGGCGGGTTGAGGTGAGGGCGCTGACTAGTGGGAACGTGGGCCCAAGCGCTTTGGGGCGGGGGGCCGTCGAGGGCAGCGGGGGCTCAGAGGTCCCTGCCCCTTCTGCCGCCCTGAATGAGCGGCAGCGCCCCTAGTGCCCCGGTGGTGGAGGGGCAGCAGTGTTAGTCTGTCCCTGGGGCTCGGGGGTCCCCAATCCCCAGTGTTGCAGCCCCAGGCCCTTTGAAAGGGGCCTCTCGGGGACTGACCTAGGGTCAGGGTTACCAAGCAGGATGCCGGCAGGCCCGAAATGCCCGCTGTGCAGCGAGTGGAGGGGCGGGCAGAATGAGTGCGCTGGCGAGCGGGAGCCTGGGCTCAAACATTTGGCGGGGGGTCCTTCGAAGGTAGCCGGGAGCTCAGAGGGCCCTGCCCGTTCTCCCGCCCTGTATGACCAGTGGGCCCCCTAGAGGCCCAGGTGGCGGGGGGGCTGCAGGGTGAGTCCGGCGCTGGGTCTCGGGTCCCCAATCTCCGGCGCTGAGGCGCCGGGCCCCTTGGGTGGGGCCCTTCAGGAGCCCACCTAGACTTAGTGTTAGCCCCCGTGAGGCCGGCAAGCCCGACCTGCTGGATGTGCGGCGAGCAGAGGGGTAGGCCGAGCTGAGGGCGCTGAGGAGTGGGAGCGTGGGCCCAACCGTTTTGGCGCGGGGGCCTTCGAAGGTCATCAGGGGCTAGGAGGGCCCTGCTCCTTCTCCCGCCTGAATGACCGGCGGCGCCCCTAGCGGCCGGAGTGGCGGGGGGCTGCAGGCTGATTCCACCGCGGGGGTTCAGTGGTTCCCAATCCCTGGCGTTGGGTCGCCAAGCCCCTTGGGAGGGGCCCCTCGGGTACCCACCTAGGGTTCAGCTTAGCCCCCAGGAGGCCGGCAGGTCCAATCCGCCTGCTGTGTTTCGAGCGGAGGGGCGGGTTGAGGTGAGGGCGCTGACAAGTGGGAACGTGGGCCCAAGCGCTTTGGGGCGGGGGGGCCATCGAAGGTCGGCGGGGGCTCGAAGGGCCCTGCCCCTTCTCCCGCCTGAATGACCGGCGGCGCCCCTAGCGGCCCAGGTGGCGGGGGGCTGTGGGTAAAGTCTGGCGCTCCGTCTCGGGTCCCCAATCCCCGTCGTTTGGGCGCCAGGCCCTTTGGGAGGGGCCCCTCAGGAGCCTAGAGTTAGGGTTAGCCCCCAGGAGGCCGGCAAGCCCTATCTGCTGGATGTGCAGCGAGCGGAGGGGCAGGCCGAGCTGAGGGTGCTGAGGAGTGGGAGCGGGGGCCCAAGCGTTTTGGCGCGGGGGGCCTTTGAATGTCGTCAGGGGCTCGGAGTGCCCTGCACGTTCTCCCACTCTGAATGATCGGCGGCGCCAATAACGGCCTGGGTGGCGGTGGGGCGGAGGGTGAGTACAGCGCTGGGGCTCGGGGGTCCCAATCCCCAGTCTTGCAGTGCCAGGCCCCTTGGGAGGGGCCCCTTGGGGGCCGAACTAGGGTTAGGATTAGCCCCCAGGAGGCCGGCAGGCAGGATCCACCGGCGCTGTGGCGAGCAGGGGGGCGGGCCGAGGGGAGTTCGCTGGAGAGCGGGAGCGTGGGCCCAAGTGTTTTGGCAGAGGGGGCCTTCGAAGCTCGCCGGGGGCTCGGAGGGCCCTACCTGTTCTCCCGCCCTGAATAACCGGCGGCACCTGAAGCGGCCCGGGTGGGTGGCGGGTGGCTGCAGGGTGAGTCCAGCGCTGGGCTTTGGAGGTTCCCAATCCCCGGCGTTGGGGCGCCAAGCCCCTTTGGATGGGCCCCTCGGGGACCCACCTAGGGTTTGCGTTAGCCCCCAGGAGCCCGTCAGGCCCAATCCCCTGGCTGTGTGGCGCAAGGTGGGGTGGGCCGAGGGGACGGAGCTGGCGAGCGGGACCATGGGCCCACAGGTTTTGGCGTGGGGGCCTTCGAAGATCCTCAGGGGCTAGGAGGGCCCTGCCCCTTCTCCCACCTGAATGACCGGCGGCGCCCCTAGCGGCCCCGGTGGCGGGGGCTGCAGGGTGTGTCCGGCCCTGGGGCTAGGACGTCCAGGATCCCGGGGCGTGGCTGCGCAAGGCCCCTTGGGAGGGGCCCCTCGAGGACCGACCTAGGGTTAGGGTTAGCCCCCAGGAGGCCGGCAGGTCCGATCCGCCTGCTGTGTTTCGAGCGGAGGGGCAGGTTGAGGTGAGGGCGTTGACTAGTGGGAACGTGGGCCCAAGCGCTTTGGGGCGGGGGGCCGTTGAGGGCAGCGGGGGCTCAGAGGTCCCTGCCCTTTCTGCCGCCCTGAATGAGCGGCAGCGCCCCTAGTGCCCAGGTGGTGGAGGGGCAGCAGTGTTAGTCTGTCCCTGGGGCTCGGGGGTCCCCAATCCCGTGTTGCAGCCCCAGGCCCTTTGAAAGGGGCCTCTCGGGGACTGACCTAGGGTCAGGGTTACCAAGCAGGATGCCGGCAGGCCCGAAATGCCCGCTGTGCAGCGAGTGGAGGGGCGGGCAGAATGAGGGCGCTGGCGAGCGGGAGCCTGGGCTCAAACATTTGGCGGGGGGTCCTTCGAAGGTAGCCGGGAGCTCAGAGGGCCCTGCCCGTTCTCCCACCCTGTATGACCGGTGGGCCCCCTAGAGGCCCAGGTGGCGGGGGGCTGCAGGGTGAGTCCGGCGCTGGGTCTCGGGTCCCCAATCTCCGGCGCTGAGGCGCCGGGCCCCTTGGGTGGGGCCCTTCAGGAGCCCACCTAGACTTAGTGTTAGCCCCCGTGAGGCCGGCAAGCCCGACCTGCTGGATGTGCGGCGAGCAGAGGGGTAGGCTGAGTTGAGGGCGCTGAGGAGTGGGAGCGTGGGCCCAACCGTTTTGGCGCGGGGGCCTTCGAAGGTCATCAGGGGCTAGGAGGGCCCTGCTCCTTCTCCCGCCTGAATGACCGGCGGCGCCCCTAGCGGCCGGAGTGGCGGGGGGCTGCAGGCTGATTCCACCGCGGGGGTTCAGTGGTTCCCAATCCCTGGCGTTGGGTCGCCAAGCCCCTTGGGAGGGGCCCCTCGGGTACCCACCTAGGGTTCAGCTTAGCCCCCAGGAGGCCGGCAGGTCCAATCCGCCTGCTGTGTTTCGAGCGGAGGGGCGGGTTGAGGTGAGGGCGCTGACAAGTGGGAACGTGGGCCCAAGCGCTTTGGGGCGGGGGGGCCATCGAAGGTCGGCGGGGGCTCGGAGGGCCCTGCCCCTTCTCCCGCCTGAATGACCGGCGGCGCCCCTAGCGGCCCAGGTGGCGGGGGGCTACGGGTACAGTCTGGCGCTCCGTCTCGGGTCCCTAATCCCCGGAGTTTGGGCGCCAGGCCCTTTGGGAGGGGCCCCTCAGGAGCCCACCTAGAGTTAGGGTTAGCCCCCAGGAGGCCGGCAAGCCCTATCTGCTGGATGTGCGGCGAGCGGAGGGGCAGGCCGAGCTGAGGGCGCTGAGGAGTGGGAGCGTGGGCCCAAGCGTTTTGGTGCTGGGGGCCTTCGAATGTCGTCAGGGGCTCGGAGGGCCCTACCCGTTCGACCCTGAATGACTGGCGGCGCCCCTAGCGGCCCGGGTGGCGGGGGGCTGCAGGGTGAGTCCAGTGCTGGGGTTCGGAGGTTCCCAATCCCCAGCGTTGGGGCGCCAAGCCCCTTGGGATGGGCCCTTCGGGGACCGACCTAGGGTTAGGATTAGCCTCCAGGAGTACGGCAGGTCCGATCCGCCTGCTGTGTTTCGAGCGGAGGGGCGGGTTGAGGTGAGGGCGCTGACTAGTGGGAACGTGGGCCCAAGCGCTTTGGGGAGCGGGTGCATCGATGGTCAGGGGGGCTGGGAGGGCCCTGTGAGTTCTCCTGCCCCGAATGAGCGGCAGCGCCCCTAGTGGCCCAGGTGGTGGAGGGGCAACAGTGTTAGTCAGGCCCTGGGGCTCGGGGGTCCCCAATCCCCAGCGTTGCATCCCCAGGCCCCTTATCAGGGGCCTCTCGGGGACTTACCTAGGGTTAGGGTTAGCAAGCAGGATGCCAGCAGGCCCGAAATGCCGGCTGTGCGGCGAGTGGAGGGGCGGGCGGAGTGAGGGCGCTGGCGAGCAGAAGCCTGGGCCCACACATTTTGGCGCAGGGGGCCTTCGAAGGTCGCTGGGGGCTCAGAGGGCCCTGCCCGTTCTCCCCCCCCTGAATAACCGGCGGGCCCCCTAACGGCCCAGGGGGTGGGGGGCTGCAGGGTGAATCCGGCGCTGGGTCTCGGGTCCCCAGTCCCTGGCGTTGGGATGCCAAGCACCTTGGGATGGGCCCCTCGGGGACCCACCTACGGTTTGGGTTAGCCCCCAGGAGGCCATCAGGCCCAATCCCCTGGCTGTGTAGCGCGCGTTGCGGCGGGCCAGGGGAGGGAGCTGGTGAGCGGGACCGTGGGCCCACAAGTTTTGGCGCGGGGCGGGGCCTTCGAAGGTCGTCAGGGGCTTGTAGGGCCCTGCCCCTTTTACCGCCTGAATGACCGGCAGCGCCAATAATGGCCCGGGTGGCGGTGGGGCAGAGGGTGAGTCCAGCGCTGGGTCTCGGGTCCCCAATCTCAGGCATTGGGGCGCCAGGCCCCTTGCGAGGGGCCCCTAAGGAGCCCACCTAGAGTTAGGGTTAGCCCCCAGGAGGCCGGCAAGCCCTATCTGCTGGATGTGCGGCGAGCGGAGGGGCAGGCCGAGCTGAGGGCGCTGAGGAGTTGGAGCGTGGGCCCAAGCATTTTGGTGCGGGGGGCCTTCGAATGTCGTCAGGGGCTCGGAGTGCCCTGCACGTTCTCCCGCTCTGAATGATTGGCGGCGCCAATAACGGCCTGGGTGGCGGTGGGGCGGAGGGTGAGTCCAGCGCTGGGGCTCGGGGGTCCCAATCCCTGGGGTTGCGGTGCCAGGCCCCTTGGGAGGGGCCCCTTGGGGGCAGAACTAGGGTTAGGATTAGCCCCCAGGAGGCCGGCAGGCAGGATCCTTTGGCGCTGTGGAGCAGGGGGGCGGGCCGAGGGGAGGGCGCTGGAGAGCGGGACCGTGGGCCCACAGGTTTTGGCGTGGGGGCCTTCGAAGGAGGTCGGGGGCTCAGAGGGCCCTGCCCCTTCTCCTGCCTGAATGACGGGCGGCGCCCCTAGCAGCCCGGGTGCCAGGGGGCTGCAGGGTGAGTCCGGCCCTGGGGCTACGACGTCCAGGATCCCCAGCATGGCGGCCCAAGACCCCATGGGGCTGCGGGTAAAGTCTGGCGCTCCGTCTCGGTTCCCCAATCCCCGGCGTTTGGGCGCCAGACCCCTTGGGAGGGGCCCCCCGGGGGCCGACCTAGAGTGAGGGTTAGCCCCAGGAGGACGGCAGGCCGGATCCGCCGGGTGTGCCGCAAGCAGAGGGGTGGACCGACATGAAGGTGCTGGCGAGCGAGCTTGGGCCCAAGCGTTTTTGCGCGGGGGGCCTTCGAAGTTTGCTGTGGGCTCAGAGGGCCCTGCCCGTTCTCCCGCCCTGAATGACCGGGGGCGCCCCTAGCAGCCCGGGTGGCGGCGGGGCGGCACGGTGAATCCCGCGCTGGAGCTCAAGGGTCCCCAATCCCTGGCGTTTTGGTGCGAAACCCCTTGGGATAGGCCCCTCGGGGGCCAACCTAGGGTTAGGGTTAGCCCCTATGAGGCCGGCAGCCCTGATCCGCCGGCTGTGCAGCGAGCGGAGGGGTGGGCCAAGGTGAGGGCGCTGGAGAGCGGGAGCGTGGGCCCAAGCGTTTTGGCGCGGGGGGGCCTTCGAAAGTCTTCGGGGGCTCGGAGTGCCCTGCC
The DNA here is from genome assembly GCF_023065955.2 of Ursus arctos. Lineage (NCBI taxonomy): Eukaryota > Metazoa > Chordata > Mammalia > Carnivora > Ursidae > Ursus > Ursus arctos. Next base: position 143,127 of record NW_026623085.1, on the reverse strand, counting down.
CGTACTCCCGCCCTGAATGACCGGCGGCGCCCCGAGCGCAGGGTGGCGGCGGGGCAGCAGCGTGATTCCGGCGCTGGGGCTCCGGGGTCCCCAATCCCCGGTGTTGCTACGCCAGACCAGTTGTGAGGTGCCCCTCGGGGACCGACCTAGGGTTAGTGTTAGCCCCAAGGAGGCCGGCAGGCACGATCCGCCAGCGGTGTGGCGAGCGGAGGGGCGGGCCGAGGTGATTGCGCTCACGAGGGGGAGCGTGGGCCCTAGCGTTTTGGCTCCAGGGGCCTTCGAAGGTCCCAGGAGGCTCGGAGGGCCCTGCCCGTTCTCCGGCCCTGAATGACCAGCGGTACCACTAGTGGCCCGGGTGGCGGCGGGGCGGCACGGAGAGCTCGGCGCTGGGGCTCAGGGGTCTTCAATCGCAGGCATTTGGGCGCCAGGCCCCTTGGGAGGGGCCCCCTGGGGGCCGACCTAGAGTGAGGGTTAGCACCAAGGAGGCCAGCAGGCCTGATCCGCCTGCTCTGTGTCGAGTGGAGGGGCGGGTTGAGGTGAGGGCACTGTCGAGGCGGAGCATGAGCCCAAGCGTTTTGGCCCAGGGGGCCTTCGAAGGTAATCGGGGGCTCGGAGGACCCTGCCCGTTCTCCCGCCCTGAATGACCGGCCGCACCCCTAGCGGCCCAAGTGGCGGTGGGGCAGCAGGGTGAGTCCGGCGCTGGGGCTCGGGGGTCCCCAATCCCCGGTGTTGCAGCGCCAGGCCCCTGAATAGGCCCCTCGAGGGCCTACCTAGGGTTAGGGTTAGCCCCCAGGAGGCCAGCATGCCTGCTTCTCCAGCTGCGCGGCGAGCAGAGGAGCGGGCCGAGGTGAGGGCGCTGGCGAGCGGGAGCGTGGGCCCAAGCGTTTTGGGGCGAGGGGCCTTCAAAGGTCGAAGGGGGCTCGGAGGGCCCTGCCCCTTCTCCCGCCCTGAATGACCGGTGGCGCCCCTAGCGGCCCAGGTGGTGGCGGGGTGGCAGTGTGAGTGCGGCAATGGGGCTCGGGGGTCCCCAATCCCTGGTGTTGCGGCACCAGACCCCTTGGGAGGGGCCCCTTGGTGGCCGATCTAGGGTTACGGTTAGCGCTCCATTCTAGTCGGCAGTCAGACAGTGACCCTAGGTATGATGAGAGGGAGGGGGTAACGGCATTTCATCTGATCGCCCCCCCACCCCTCTGGCCTCCTCTAGCTACGGATGCGTCCTCTCTTCCTGGGACGAGATCGGCGGAGCCCGTGAGCAGCGGGGCATGTGAGTGAGCTTTGGCTAATGCAGAGGGCCCTTCCTTCTTCGAGAGGGCAGTGAGGGGACTGTGTTCTGGGGGCTGCTGGACCCTCATCCCACACATCTGCAATTCCTGTGAGAGGGTCCAGGTCTGAGGGCTGCTTCTGCAGAAGAGGAAAGGGGTCCTGAGGAGCCCTGGGTGGGCTGTGGGCACTGTGGGAGAGCAGAGGGGGCTGGAGGGCAGCCTCAGCCCCTAACAGAGTCATTCCCCATCCCCGCCGCCTCCCAGCCCTGTCTCTACCCCAATCCTGGGACCCAGAACAAAGGGCATGGCTTCCACACATCTGGTGGAATGTCGACACTGGGTGCTCAGCAGGTACTCAGGAGACCCAGGGAGAGCTCGGGGACTGGACGTCCCCCACCCAGTGGGAGATTAGCGTCCACGGAAGGACACCCTCTCCTGGCACCTACTGAACGAGGCAGCACGTAGGCACAGGAGGGGAAGTGGGAGGTATCGGGAGGGTCCTGGGAAGGCCAGGGATGGGACAGAGTCCCTTTGTTCCCTCCTTGGTTGGACAGTCACAGAGCACTAGTGTGCCCTGAGGGCAAAGACCACGGCAGACACGCCACCCCTCCCTGCCCACATGCAGTGGAAGTCACGCGGCAAGTGGGCAGGGAGACTGACCAGGGCGTCCAGCTTCCGCTTGGAGGACAAAAATGGTCACACCAGGGGTCAAGGGCTCCCACTCACAGAGGCTTTGGGTCAGCCCAAAGGTGGACATGGAGTAGGAATGGGCTCTGACAGCCGGGAGCCAGGGACCCAGGGGCCCAGGTTCCCACAGGGGTTCCCTGGGGCATCCGTGTGGGAGGTGCCCTGTCCTCTGACTCCTCTGCCCACCTGTCTGTCCCCAGGGCCATCTCCTCCATCCTGGGCACCTGGCTGGGCCACTACCCTGAAGATTTCTTCCAGCCCCCAGAATTTCCCTGCCTAAAGACACTACTGGCATACGTAGGGCTCAACATGCCAGGCTCAGACCTGGAGCAACGTGCCTGGCTCCTCCTCTCTCGGCTGCGACACCTCGAGCCCGCTGAGCCGGAGGCTGGGGTTGAGGAGGACTGGGGGTGACTGATGGAGGGCTGTGGAGGGGAGAGAGTGGGCCACACAGAGCAAGCCTCCACAGACTGCAGTGTGGCTGGGAGCAAGGAGTGGTCTCAGATCACTGTCCCCATGGGCTACAGTTTGGGGAGACCACCCAGGGACAGATTCTTAGACTCAAACAATATTGAGTGGTGGGCAAAGTTGCCTTCATTTGGAAGGGACATGGAAAGACAATCATGACGACCATACTTTCTCTTCTTGGAGAGACAGCAGCAGCCCCAGAGCGAGATCCAGAACCGCGCCGAAAGCTAGTCCCAGCTCCCACTGTGGTGCCTGCTGCAGCTTCAGAGCCTGAGCTGGAAAATCCCAACACTGTTGCTGGAGCTCAGCAACTCAAAAGAGCAGGGACGTCACCTGCCATGTCGGGCCCAGTGCAGCTGGTGGTCAGAGCTCTGATCCACCGTGAGGACGTGCAAGAGTCACCTGCGCCTTTGGAAAGCCAGGAGCCTCAGCAGGCCCCAGCACCAGCCATGGAGGTCCCTAAAGAACCCGTGACGACACCTCCCATTTCAGAGCCACGGCAGGATATACTCACAGCTCTGACTCCCTGTCAGGAGCTTGAAGACCCCCCTGCACCTTGTGCAGCCTCGGTGCCCGTGCACACTGCAGCACTAGCTATGGAGGTCCCTGAAGGGCCCCTGATGCCACCTGCCCTGTCAGAGCCAACGGAGGTTACACTCACAGCCCTGATGAACGGTCATGCGCTGCAAGAGCCACTGGCATCTATGGCAGCCTGGGCGCCCGCGCACGCTGCAGCACTAGCTATGGAGGTCCCTGAAGGGCCCCTGATGCCCCTTGCCCTGTCAGAGCCAGCGGAGGATATACACAGAGCTCTCACTCCCTGTCAGCAGCTTCAAGAGCCACCTGCACCTTTGGCAGCCCCGGAGTCCAAGCAGGCTACAGCACCAATTATCGGGGTTGCCGGAGGGTGCTGGCAACCATTTCTCTCAGTGGAGCAACTGGCCTCGGCCCCAGAGCAGCAGTTCCTGCTCGCTGAATCCCCAAAGGATGGCTTTCCCTCCCCTGTCATTCCAGTGTTTCTAATTTTTGCGTTGTTCATGCACCTATTTCATAGCTTAATATATTCTGGTCTATAAATAAAGATAAATTGAGTTTTCATGGAATTTTACTCTGATCCTTTTAAATTGTACATCCAGGTGTCATTCGATACAGAGTGTTTCACAACCTTGTCCTTCTACAATATTTCCCTCCAGGAGACTCCCGTGCCACTCGTCAGATACTGCTCATTCTCTCAGCACAGTCCCTGCAGCCACAGCTCCCCTCTCTGCCTCTGTGAGTTACTTCTTCTGGGTTTTCATGTGTGTGGGATCAGACAGTGTGGCCTTTTTCTATCTAGCTACGTAACCTATGAGTGATTCATTTATTTTTTTCAGGTTTCTTTCTCTTAACAAACAAACAAACACACAAAAACAGAAACAAAAAAAACCCACCATTTTACTACAAAGGAATATTCCTGATACAATACCGCGCAGGTGAAGCCCCAAAATGAAATGTTTTCATGATCTGGGATAGGCTTCCCTTTTGTAAGTGTGACCCAAGAGCCAGAAATACCTGGGTCCATGAGACACCTGCAAAATCTTTCATTTTCCAGGATAGGCCAGGTTTCAATGATTCTAATGTGCATATTATAAAAATATTGAGACTGCATATTAAATCTTCCTCTTTATTACAAACATATCAGGTAATTAAAAGGTTCTCTAAGGTTTTAGCCAGATTACGTTTTGTTAGTAAAATAGTGATGTAAATATGAAGAAAGGAAGACACATTCCTTCTACCTTCTACCATGATAGCCCATAACGCATGGCGTCCCTCTTCCAGTCCTTTCTCTCGGAGTGTATGGGTGAGTGTGTGCGGGGGAGGGGGTTTGCCTGTGTGTGGGACAGGGTGGGGCAGGGAGGGTTTCACAGCTGGGCTCTTGTTCGGCCTGAGGTCCCCACAGTGGACAGGCACTGCTACTCCTCTCCTGTCCCCTTCTGCATTTTCAGGGGCTACACATCATTTACTCAGCAGCACCACCTGCCGAACAATTGAGACCTCTCCAATTCTTTGAGTCTCATCCTTAAAGTGAAGGGTACAATGTGCCGTAAATCTCTTTGGCTTAAGACTGTTTCCTAAAAGCACAATTTCTGGAACACACTTTAGTCCCATTGTTGCAGTATTGGCTGCAGGGTCCTCTATCTATACTCTCTTTCTTTCCGTGGAGCCTTGCTCGGGAAAGGAGGGTCCCCGGAGACTAGAGAGGAACCCTGAAATCATGAGGAAGACAAGCCAGCAGTGAGGCCATCAGGCTACCTGGGCGGGACCCGTGAAGCAGGGAAGAGCCTGTCCATACCGCCCTCATGGATCCTCCCTCCACAAGCATCCCTGCCCCACCACACACACACACACACACACACACACACACACACACACACACACCCCGCCCTGGAACACCCCTCATCCAGACCCCGTCCCAGGACACACCCCAGCCACTCCAGCCCCTCCTGCTCTAGAACTCGGCTTCTAAGTAGAGCAACCAGGTCCTGCTTCCAGGCCAGCAGAGGGGCGTCGGCCGGGCCACACTTGTCTGCTTGCTCCGGGTCCATCCTTTTTGGGCCCTCTCCTCCCAGGAAGGAACCAACCTCTCATGGCAGCTCAGGTCAGTGAGTCACAGACATGACCTGAATGTGTTCATCCATATGTCCACTAGGTGGCAACAGCAAGAACTGCTTGAACCTCTGTGAACAGGAGGGACCTTTACTGAGGAGGGAAGAGAAGGCTAGCTGAGGACAAAGCCGGAACTGACACCCCACACCCACCCCCCACCATGGGGTGTACGTGACATTCCTCAGGCACTCCTGGCTGCCCTAAAGGACAAAGAAAGAGTTAACCTATAGACACCACAATCCTGCAAGACTTAAGTCTCCCTCAGTTTCCCAATGTCTTAGCAGTTTACAAGAACCAAGCATTTCTATCAATAACTTAGCTTCCTGAAGGGAAAGCAGATACAACGAAATGTCCTTATAATCTGCAGCCTCCAGGAAGTTCCCAACCGTCTTAATGTTCATGCCTTGCTAGAGGGCAAAACCACCTTCCCTAGACAATGGCAGGGCCTCTGTACCTTGTGAGTCTTCTTTAACATATGCAAGTATTATCTCAACCTCCCTTTTTCCTTACCTTCCCCCAACCCCATAGTCTATCATCAGCCAGCCCTCACAAGCCAGGGCAGCAGCTCTTTCTGCCACCTGTCCTGTCATAAACCACCAATTTTGCACCAAAGACGTCTCGAGAATTCCTTCCTGGTCGTCGGCTGCGGATTCCACCCCACTGAACCTCACCTATATTCCACAACCTCCTCATTTCCAAAGCACACTGGGTGCTCATGGAAGCTGCAGGATGGACAGAGCCTCAACCGGCGGCTTTGGCACTGGGCATAGCCCCTCCACACCACTCAGGCTCCTCCAGCAGTGACCCCCTGCCCCTGCCAGCCCCAATTCTTAATAACCCTCCAGTTCAGTTGTTGTGGCAGCAGTGCCTACGCTTCCTGCTGCAGACACAAGTGACGAGAAGGGAGAGATCCCTCTCCTTGCACGAAGTCACTTGACGGGGAGTCCACTTGATCAGAAGCTCTCCATCTGGGAGCCCTGCAAAGGACAGGAATGCTGTGACCCTCCGCCTTCCCCAAGGAGCTTTGGTGTGGGGAGCACCGCAGAAGTCTACAGAACTTGGCGCACAACAGCATCACACCTCCACGCCTACAGATGCGGGCGGCAGTTTTTATTCTCACCCTCTCAAGAGGTGAGGAAAGCCCTCTGGGCACACAAGGCCACAGAACAACCAGCTGACCCTGAGCCCCACCGGGCCCCCTGACGGGGGCAGTGCATCCCCGTCCAGGCAAAACCACCTGAGAATCAGCGCACTGGGCCCCTGCCCCCCGAAAACGAGGTGAAAGAACAAGTGAACAGCAAGTTTACAGACCAAAGAGGACGGCCAAACTCCAGCGCTAGGGGAAAATAGCACCTAGAGCTCGAGGCTTTTTCTCATGATTCATTTCTCTCTCCATTCAAAATTTTCCATTTCGTTTTTTTTTCTTTTTTCCCTTTCCAACTACCTTTTTTAATTTTAGCAACACTTCAATTTTCAATCTTTTCTTAACTTTCATTTTTTACATTGACATTTTATACATATATTCTTCATTTTTGGATTCCTGTTGCTACATTCAATTTGATTTCTGTATAATATGAGTTTGGCTTTCTTTACAATTTAGGGATTTAGTGACTTCCAACACACAGACCAAAAGATACTCGGGACCATGTGGCTCACCCTGTTTTGTCCACCCTGTGAGATCCTAATCTCTCTCTCCCCCAACCATTCTTCTCTGGGAAAAGTGACTAGAGGGAGGGATTCACAGCAAAAAAAAAAAAAAAAAAAAAAAAAAAAAGAGCCAGAGGTAACACTCTCTGCCACTGATCTAATGCATAGGGTTTTAAGTAAGAAGTCACAGCTGGAACTCAGGATGACAATTACAAAGTTGCTAGCTGGGCTTGAAAAAAGTATAAATGACACGAGAGACTCTCATAGTGCAGAAATGAAATTGAATCAGGCCCAAATTCCAAAGGCTCTAACTGAGATGCAGTCTACATTGGATGTGCATGCTCTAACGGCTAGGGTCAATGAGGAGAAGACAGAGTCAGTGACACCAAAGACAAGCTGATGGAAAGGAAGGAAGCTGAGGAAAAGAGAGAAAGCCAACGAATGGACCATGGGTGGAGGAGTCGAAAAATCAGTGATGCCACAAAAGGAAACAATATTGGAATTACTTCTGGCCCCGAGGGAGAAGACACAGAGGGACAGAAGATCTATCTGTGTAGATCGTAGCTGAGAACTTCCCTAATCTGGGAGGGAAACAGGCATTCAAGTCCAAGAGGTAGAGAGGACTCTTCCCCAAATCCATAAGAATAGAGGAATACCCTAACATATACTAGTGATGTTTGCAATTTCAGACAGAAAGAGAAAATCCTGAAAGCAGTTTGAGACAAGAGGATCTTCACCGACAGGGGTAAGCACGTTAGACTAGCCACATACCTATCCACAGAGTCCTGGCACACCAGAAAGGGCTGGTGTGATTGAGTCATGGTACTAAGTGAGAAAAACATGGAGCCAAGAACGCTTTACCCAGCAAGGAGTCATTCCGAATAGGAGCAGAGATAAAGAGCTTCCAGGACAGAAAGAAACTCAAAGGATTTGGCCACTAAACCACCCTGCAAGAATAGGAAGGGGGATCCTGTAATTGAAGACAGACTCCAAGAGTAACACAGACCAGAAAGAAACAGAGACCATCTACAGAATTAGGGACGTGACAGGTAATGCAATGGACTCATCTCCATCTGCTTTTTAGATTTTTTCTTTATCATTGGTCTTAAGCAATTTTATTGGGATGTAGGTTGATAAGGAGGTTTTTTTTCATGATCCTTATGTTTGGGGTTTTTGTTGCCTGGATTCCTGAATTCTTAAAAATATGGGTGTAGAGGGTTCATACAATTCAGATAACAATCAGAATTACTTCTTCAAACAGTTTTTTTCTGTACCTCAGCCAATTTCGTATCTACCAGGCCACTTGAAATTGCTACAAAGCTCACACATACTCTAGTGTTTGTGTGCAGGGCGTGGTTTGCACCCTTCCTTTTCTCTGCTTTATTCTGGACAACTGCTATGATCATACATTCAAGTTCTCTCTCTCTCTCTGTCTCTCACTCTCTTTTTGCTATTTAGTGTCTAACGGGAAAGAAAGCCCATCTACTACATTTTTCATCTTAGACGTGCCACTGTTCAGCTCCAGAAGTTGGGTTTTCCTTGTTTTCATATTTCCTATATCTGTTTCACTTCATCCTTTGTGTACATTCTTACGTATATAAAACGTCTTTCTAACAGTTGTTTGAATGTCCATGTGCAATACTTCCATCGTCTTTTTCATTTCTGGGTAGGTTTCTATTGTTTAATCTTTCTCCTCAGTACGAGGTGAACTCTTCTCCTTCTTTGCATCCTGGTAATCTTTTGTTGGAAGACAGGTATTGTGAATTTTAATTGTTAGATATTAACTATGGCTTATATTTCTACACATACTCTTGAGGATTGTTCTGATGGTGAGGTAGGTTCCTGGAAGACGATTTTATCCTTCCAGACTAGCTTTCCAAAGGTTTGTTAGGTGGTATCACAGTAGTCTTCAATGTATTTTGCTATTGTTCTGTTGGTATTCTGGGCTCTCTTTGCAATGTCCCACGAATTACGAGGTTTTCCACTCTGCCTGCTGCTGGTAGCACAGACTTTTCCTGATTGTGTGTGAAGGCTAGTGACATTTTCCTCTCTGCTTCCCCTGGGCTATGATTTTCCCCACACCACATAGGTTCCTCACACACGTGCCCTACTGAGGAATTCCATGAAAACTCAAAAGTGATCCTAGATGGCTTTCTGAGGTCCTCTTTCTCTGTGCAGCTCTCCTCAGTATTCTGTACTGTAAACCACAGCTATATTGACTTCTCCAAACTTCCATCTTTCTGTCTCCAACTCATGGAAATGGCTAAGCTTCACCTGTATTCTTCATCCCTGACCCGTAGACTAGAAATGAAATCTCTTTAGGCAGTAAGTTAGGGAAATACAGAGTCCCCCATGTTTGTCTTCCCTCTTGCACTAGTCACTTCCCTGCATTGCCTGGAAATATATCGACAGTGTTCTTTTGCCAGGGTGCCTGGGTGGCTCAGTTGCTTAAGCCTCCTACTCGTGATCTGGACTCAGGTCACGAACTCAGGGTCTTGGGATCAAGACCAGCATTGGGCATCACACTCAGCACAGAGTCGGCTTGAGATTCTGTCTCCCCTCTCCCTCTATCCTCCCCACCCCCCACATTCTGTCTCTCAAACCAACATAGAAAATCTTTCAAATGAAATAAAATCAGTTACGTAACAGGCAGCCTCTGCAACGAGGGGAAGACCCCAGCAGGGTCCGTGCCTTGCCCAGAATCACAGACTGGTAAGAAGGCAGAACCAGGCCTGAACCCAGCTCTCCGAGTGTCCTCAACGTTGGGGCCCTGGCTGAACCTAGCTACTCACTGGGAGCTCGGGAAGAAGTTGTGTTTTGGAACTGGCTGTAGACCTGGAGGTGGTATGGGGGTGAGAAGAAACATCAACATCCCAGGCAGGAGGCTTCCCAGCACGTACCTGTCTGAGGAGGAGCCCAGGCCAGGGCAACCCACTGACGGCACCCCTGCCCGCATGACACCCAGAGGAAAGGAGGGATGGCTCGTGACACACAACTGGCAGCGTCTAGGGGTAAGGGTGGGCTCAGCCCCTCTAAGCCAAGGTTCCAATGCCTTCTGCAGGATTGGCCTTGGAAATCAGAAAGCCTAAGACCTGGGAAAGCTATTTCCCATAAACCCTAGGTGGGACTGTCATCTTCTGGGCCTGCACAATAGGAGTATTGGGGCACACACATGTGCACAGTTACACACACAACACAATAGGGACTGTGGGTGGGATCGGAAGAGCTACAGACTCAGAGAAGGTGAGAAAGGAAGAAAATGTGGTGGCAGTTATTCCCTACGTACGACACCACTCCCCCAATTTCTTAGATGGTATCCCACCTATGCCTGTGGACTTCTGCAAGAAGTACATGCTGGAATAATCCCTATCGCACAGGCAAGACACAGACCATCCCTGACAGGCACAACGGCTTCTCTGGGATCCAAAACAGGGAAGATGGATACTTGCGTCAGAGCCCGGGGTGTTTCTAAGCTGGGGCCCTGGCTGCACCCAGACCTTCCGTGGGGCTTGTGGAGAGGGGTGTGTTGGTGTCACTGGGTACGCATGTGGCATGGCATGCAGAAAGGGGATGAGCAGTCGGCAGCCCAGAGCACTGTTTGTGTAGGTGCTAGTCCAGGTGTGGACTCAGGGAGGGGATCCCAGGAAGTGAAGTCACTTCCCTGATAACTGACCCCAACAGAACTTGGAACCCCGGTCACCAGGCAACCACATCATAGTGCAGTCCCGTATCAGGCTCACTTGGCTGGAGACAGTCGATAGTGAAAGATGTTCTCTTGCTGCGTGCCCATTGTCCGGGGCTCTGGCTTCCAGAAACCCCAGGGTGAGGGACTTTTCACATGCTGCAGACACTGGCTCGACCCGCGCCCCCGACGCCGCAGGGCCTTTGCCAGGAGGGGCCGGAAGGTAATACCGAGCGACCTAGGCCAGGCCAGGCCACCTCTCCGAGCCATCCCTGGACAGCCCCATTCCCCCAGTTTCAGGGAAAGAGGGGTATGTGGGGGAGGTCCAGCCCTGGGCTGGAGGAGGTTGCAGGGCAGTGGATACCCTGGGGATGCCTTCATGTTCACACCAATGCCACGGTGGGCAGGGTGGAAAGAGGATTCCTGAGGTGCCTCTCACCAGGGCCAGAGTGAATCCAAGGCCCTCGAGCTGGGTCACTTTTCTCTCCATGGTGGAGCTGCGTGCATCCTGGCCTGTGGTGTGTCTGCAAGGGTGTCCCCTGGGTCTGAGGATCAGCAAAGGCAGCCAGACAGACCTCTGAGGCCTCCCGCCTGGCTGCCAGGCACTGTCTTTACAGAGCTCCACATGGGAGACAGGGCAGGAGCTGAACGATGGGATCCCCTGCCCCACCTCCTTGAAGGACAGGAAGGAGTTCCCTACTGCCAACAAAGTCCAGCGCTGTCTCAGGGTGAGCGCAGGTGCCACAGGGACCCAGCACCCAGGGCACCGATGTGGCACAAAGGGACCCAGATCCCAGAAACCAGCCTCTGGGCTCCTCGGGGCTCCCTCCTAGACTCCTGCTCCCATGTGAACCTGGATCCCCATCTCCTCCCCAAAACTGCCCTCAGGGCCCTGCCAACGGCCTTGGCCCGATGCATAGTCCCTATCCACATATCTGTATGAATATCAGAAAAGCGACCTTAAACCACCTCTCATCCATTGCTCGAAATCCTGGTGAGCTGGGAGACTTTTCCCCAAAGGGGTATGGGGCTTATGGTACTATGCCTATTGCTCTGCCCTTTGGTTGTGAAGGAACACATCCCTGGGGCCCCTCCAGGGTCTGGAGCAGGCGCCTCCTTGTGCTGCACAACATTCCAGAAGGCCCATTGAGCCCTTCACAGATGCAGGACGTTCATGTGATTCCCTTCTGTTGCCAACTCACAGCGCTGCACGGAACATTATTACAAAGTAATAATAGTAATATGAATAATAAAACCACATATTTTAATTTGAAACAGTACTTTTTCATGAATTAATTTCTATTGAAATTATATGATTTCATAGATACTCAACATTATTATACTAAGATTCAAATACTGGTCTAGCTCTGTATTTTTGTTTGTTTTGGGCATTTCTACCCTGGGAAAATAAGGAAACAGGTTTATAATTGCCTCCAAATTCACAGATTATAAGAAATATAAATTTATCTGTTAAGTTATTTTTTTAGTAAAATATTTCAAGTGAAAGAATGTTGTCATCTAAAAATGGTAAGATTTATCACTTTTATTACTTACATATTAACCAAATTAAGTCACATCTGCTTTTTAAATAGAAGTAAGTGATCTAAATATTAATATATCCTTGTTTAATCAACGTTTGACATCAGATTAAAAATTATGAATGTGAAAGATGACAATTTTTAATGATGCCTTCTCAAAATTTTTTAAGAACATGAAATATAAAGAGAATTGAGTGCTGGAAATATTCTTGAACAGAATAGAGAAATACTGAATGAAAAAATAAGCCCCCTTCATGATAAAAATCCTCAAACAAACTAAGTTTAGTGGAAATATATTTCAACATAATAAAGGCTATACATGAAAACCCCACTGCTAATATCATACTCAATGGTGAAAAATGGTGAGAGCTTTCCCCCTAGTTCAGGAACAAGATGAGAATGTCCACTCTCACCATTTTTATTCATTCTAGTATTGGAAGTCTTAGCCACAACAATCAGGCAAGAAATAAAAAAACTTCCAGATTGGTAAGGAAGAAGTAAAACTTTCGCTATTTGTAGATGGCATATTATGTATAGAAAACCTAAGATGCTACCAAAATACTACTAATACTGATAAACAGATTCAGAAAGGTTGCAGGATACAAAAAAAAAAAAAGTACAGAAATCTGTGGCATTTTTCTATACTGATAATGAAGTAGCAGAAAGAGAAATTAAGACAAAAATCCCATTTACACGTGCACCAAAAATAATAAAATACCTAGGAATAAATGTAAACAAAGTGAAAGACCTGACTGAAAATCATACAATTTTGATGAAAAAAGTCACAGACAACACAAATGGAAAGATACTCCATTCTCTTGGACTGGAAGAATAAATATTGTTAAAATGTCCGTACTACCCAAAGTAATCTACATATTTAATGCAATCCCCATCAAAATAGCAACAGTATTTCTCACTAGAACAAATAATCCTAAAATTTGTATGGAACCACAAAAGATCCAGAATAACTAAAGAGATCTTGAAAAAGAATGACAACCTAGAGGCATCACAATCCCAGATTTCAAGATCTACTACAAAGTTGTAGTAATCAAAACAGTATGGTACTGATACAAAAAAAGACATATAGATTAATAGAACAGAATAGACGGCCCAGAAATAAACCCTTGAGGAGCTGAGTTTTCAAAAGGGATGTTCTCCACTTCTCCCAGGACATTCAAATACTCCCTAGACCTCGCTCGTCTAATTAGAGATTTTTCTTTAGGCTCTCAGGACATTGTAATTCTTAGAGAAATTCTTCTCAGGGTCTGGAAGGTAATGTTTTTGCTCATTGTACTTCTTTAATTTAGCTAGATGCCCTTGTATTTGGAAGATATTCTTATAACATCTCCAAGATTATTTTTTAATAGATTTTCTTGTCTGTTTCTTTAAATTACTTTTGCTTACATAAGGGATATCAGAGAAGATATAAATATTTTATTCTTCCAGGAGACTCTGTGTGTGTGTGTGTGTGTGTGTGTGTGTGTGTGTGTGTGTGTGTATTTAGGCCATATATTTAGTTCATTAAGATTTGTACAGATTTCTAGAAGAAAAATAATCACATGATCACATGATTTAGGATTACTTATAATCATAAATAGATTTTTAAATTGGAGAGGAAAACGGATAGCTAGTAAAGCATGAAACCCTGATAGGAAACATACATACTGTGTGCTGGTTAATTGGTTATAGTCACTTCATGTATTATTATGACAGCTTCTGCCTGTGAACTTAGAAGATGCTGAGCTTCTCAATAATCAAAGAAGAGAACAAGTGTTCATTCAAAATGCTGACCCAAGCAGTGCCTGCTTTTCTGTTTTTCTATCTGAAGCCATCATTTAGAATTTGTACTCTTTCAACAGTAGGAAAGTCCATAGACCTCTAAAGCATGAGTAAAATTCAAATAGGGTCAAATTCCTGAGGGCAAAGCATTATTTTTCCTCCCAGCCCTGTTACATTTGGCCATACATGCTTATTTCAACCCATGCAGCAGAGAATAAGGGCTGTGATTTTCATTATGATCACTAATTCCTTAAAAGTGCATCTAGGGCCTTCCAGAGTCATGAATTCAGCAGAATAACAGAAGGTAGCATGTCAAAAGACCATATGCAGGCCCTAGGCTGTATTTGCAGTACTAGTTCTGCATAATGTTTCCAGTTGGTATGCAATCATGCATGAACTCAAGCTTAAAAAAAACAAAAAGCTAGAATTTTTCATGCAGTGCTGTTACCTTTCAACGCACACCCAATTCAGCAAACTTAAATATTATCAAATATCCTTCCATAGTGATTGCAGTCTCCAGGGCTATCTACTGGTAATGCATAGCTTGGTTTTTAGATAATAAATAATAAAACTCTTCTAACAGGTGAATTTGATAATCAGTGTGCATCCAGAAGCATTGAATGTTTCCCATTAAATGACTGTAATCTTTCAGTTTGGTTTGCACCACCATATGCTATTGGCCTTGCATTTTGTATGTTAACTTTGCAGAGCTCACTACAAACACACTCGGGACCTCTAAATACTTGTTTCTTGTGCATACCATGAATTTGTATTCACATTTTTGGAGAAAGGAGACAATGCTGATGTTTACTTGTATTTCAGAAAAATCAATCAGGTCAGCCTTGAGAGGTCACAATGACCAATACAGCTGATACACTGAGAGTTCACTAAATATTTTCTGAGACTTCGGTATCATTGTTGCAAGTATTCAGACAATTTTCTGGATCACATGCCCGTGACAGAGGGTTCCCTTACATTCACAATTCTGGAAGAAAACTCTTCATATTGCCATCCCAGAAATCCAGAAATCCTGCCAGGGAGTGAACATTTACTGTAAAATAATCTGTGCCACATTGCTCCTCTTTTTATACAGCACCATGACCCACTAAGGAATAAGAAAAATCCCTGAGCTGTCTCTGTATGTTTTTAGCATTATGATTTCATACACATTTAATGGAATTAATTTAAAAAAGACAACCCTAGTTCTAAGATTAAAAAATCTTCATAAAATAGTCAAATGGAGCCAATGTGCTAAATATTTTTTTTCTGAGGGACCTTAAATTTCCAAGTCTTATACTTTAAATATGGGCTTAATTTGAGAACAGTCATTTTAAAGTTGGCCTAACTCATTTGTCCAAACTCAATTTAAAAATTCACAATTCCTGAGGAGTTAAGATGGCGGAGGAGTAGGGGACCCCTTTTTCAGCCGGTCCCCTGAGTCGAGCTGGATAGGTAACAGACCAGCCTAAATAACCACAGAATCAGCCTGAGACGCAGGAAGATACATCTGGATCTCTACAAATGAACATCTCCAGCACTGAGTATTGAGGTACCAAGAGGGGTGCCGTAAAACCGCGCAGATATCGGAAGATAAACAGAAGGGGGAGAGAGCCGCCGCGTTTGGGCGCCGGGAAGCAGCAGCCACCTGCACGGGGGAGCGGGCAGACTCAGGGACCGCAACCGCAAGAGAGCAGACTGAGACCGGTGAGCCGTGAACGCGCGCCACAAGGCATCTCCTGGAACACCGGAATCCCGGTGTGCTCACGGGATCCAGACTGAGACCGGGAGCTCCCGGAGCGCGCGCGGGGCGGCTGGCGGCTGGCGGGCCACCTGCACGGGGGAGCGGGCGGACTCGCGGTCGGCACCCGCGAAACAGCAGACTGAGACCCTGAACCGGGTGCGCGCGTCACCAGGCTTCTCACGGAACACCGGAATCGCGGTGTGCTCACCGGGCATAGACTGAGACCAGGAGACCCGGGAGCGCGCGGGGCGGCGGTGGCTGGCGGCATTAGAAACACAAAGGACAGAGACGCGCCGGCCCTGGAAGTGAGGGCAGGGATGCCGGGTTGGTGCGCACATCCCGGGTCGCTGCAGGGTTGAGCAGTACCAACAGTAACAGAGTTAAAGTGGCCAGAACATCAGTGGAGAACGGGCCGCAATCCCTCTGTTCTGTGACAATGCAGCCTCTGCTGCTCTGACTCTCAGAAGAGGCATAGCCGACCGCCAGGGAAAGCCGCCAGAGAACAAAAGCCTGGAAATACCGGCTCACAGCATGCCCATCCCCATCCCCCCTCGCGGGGGACACAGAGACTCTACCCAAACAGGGTTGCCTGAGTATCGGTGCGGCAGGCCCCTCCCCCAGAACACAGAAGGCAGGCTGAAAAATCAAGAAGCCCACAACCCGGGCGCCTGGGTGGCGCAGTCATTGAGTGCCTGTCTCCGGCTTAGGGTGTGATCCCAGCGTTCCGGAAAGGAGTCCCTCATCGGGCTCCTCCGCTGGGAGCCTGCTTCTTCCTCTCCCACTCCCCTGCTTCTGTTCCTGTTCTTGCTGACTGTCTACCTCCCTCTCTCAGATAAATAAATAAATAAAATCTTTAAAGAAGAAGCCCACATCTCTAAGATCCCTATAAAACAAGGGGCACGGCCTGGGACCCAGTCAATAATTTGGGCTCTGGACAACCCCGCAACCTCTCCTCATCAGAATGACAAGAAGAAGAAGCCCCCCCCCCCAGCAAAAAAAAGACAGTGAGTCTGTGGCCTCTGCCACAGAAATAATGG
The DNA here is from genome assembly GCF_023065955.2 of Ursus arctos. Lineage (NCBI taxonomy): Eukaryota > Metazoa > Chordata > Mammalia > Carnivora > Ursidae > Ursus > Ursus arctos. Next base: position 126,640 of record NW_026623085.1, on the reverse strand, counting down.
ATATGGATGTAACCAAATTATCAGAAATGGAATTCAGAGTAACGATGGTCAAATTGATGAGCAGAATTGAAAAAAGTATTAACGAAAAGGTTTCTGAGAATATAGAATCCCTAAAGTCAGAAATGAGAGCGAATTTGACAGAAATTAAAAATTCTATGAGCCAAATGCAGGCAAAACTAGAGGCTCTGAGGGCCAGGGTCACAGAAGCAGAGGAACGGGTTAGTGAATTGGAGGATGGGTTAATAGAGGAAAAAATGAAAATAGAAGATGCTTTTAAAAAAATCTAAGCCCACGATTGTTGGCTACGGGAGATTACTGACTCAATGAAATGATCCAATGTTAGAATCATCGGCATCCCCGAGGGGGTGGAGAAAAACAGAGGTCTAGAAGAGATATTTGAACAAATCGTAGCTGAAAAGTTCCCTAATCTAGCAAGGGAAACTAACATTCGTGTCCAAGAGGCAGAGAGGACCCCTCCGAAGCTCAACCACGACAAACCTACGCCACGTCACGTCATAGTGCATTTCGCAAATATTAGATCCAAGGATACAGTATTGAAAGCGGCCAAGGCAAAGAAATTTCTCACGTACCAAGGCAAAGGCATCAAAATTACGTCAGACCTGTCTACACAGACCTGGAATGAGAGAAAGGGTTGGGGGAGCATTTTTAAAGCTCTTTCAGAGAAAAACATGCAGCCAAGGATCCTTTATCCAGCAAGGCTGTCATTCAGAATTGATGGAGAAATAAAGACATTTCAGAATCGACAGTCACTAACCAATTTCGTAACCACGAAACCAGCCCTACAGGAGATATTACGGGGGGTTCTATAAAAGTAAAAAGGCCCCAAGAGTAATACAGAACAGAAAGTCACAGCCAATACAAACAGACTTTACTGGCAACATGGCATCATTAAAAGCATATCTCTCAGTACTCAGTCTTAATATTAATGGCTTAAATTCTCCCTTACAACACCACAGGGTTGCAGATTGGATAAAAAGAAATGACCCATCCATTTGCTGTCTACAAGAGACTCATTTCGAACCCAAAGATGCATTCAGACTGAGAGTAAGGGGATGGAGTACCATCTTTCACGCAAATGGACCTCAAAAGAAAGCTGGGGTAGCAATTCTCATATCAGATAAATTGGATTTTAAACTACAGACTATAGTTAGAGACGCAGAAGGGCACTATATTATTCTTAAAGGAAGTATTCAACAAGTGGATATGACAATTATAAATATATATGCCCCCAACAGGGGAGCAGCAAGATACAGAAGCCACTCTTAACCAGAATAAAGAGACATATAAATAAAATACATTAATAGTAGGGGACCTCAACACTCCACTCTCAGAAATAGACAGAACACCCTGGCAAAAACTAAGCAAAGAATCAAAGGCTTTGAATGCCATACTCGACGAGTTGGACCTCATAGATATATAGAGAACACTACACCCCAGAACCAAAGAATACTCATTCTATTCTAATGCCCATGGAACATTCTCAAGAATAGACCATGTTCTGGGACACAAAACAGGTCTCAGCCGATACCAAAAGATTGAAATTATCCCGTGCATATTCTCAGACCACACGCTTTGAAATTGGAACTCAACCACAAGGAAAAATTTGGAAGAAACTCAAACACTTGGAGACTAAGAACCATCCTGCTCAGGAATGACTCGATAAACCAGGAAATCAAAAATCAAATTAAACAATTTATGGAGACCAATGAGAATGAAAATACAACAGTCCAAAACCTATGGGATACTGCAAAGGCAGTCCTAAGGGGGAAATACATAGCCATCCAAGCCTCACTCAAAAGAATAGAAAAATCTAAAATGCAGTTTTTATATTCTCACCTCAAGAAGCTGGAACAGCAACAGAGGGACAGGCCTAATCCACACACGAGGAAGCAGTTGACCAAAATTAGAGCTGAAATCAATCAAGCAGAAACCAGAAGTACAGTAGAGCAGATCAACAGGACTAGAAGCTGGTTCTTTGAGAGAATCAATAAAATTGACAGACCACTGGCAAGATTTATCCAAAAGAAAAGAGAAAGGACCCGAATATTAAAATTATGAATGAAAAAGGAGAGGTCACGACGAACACCATTGAAATTGGAAGGATTATTCGAAATTTTTATCAACAGCTATATGCCAATAAACTAAGCAATCTGGAAGAGATGGAATCCTACCTGGAAACCTATAAACTACCAAGATTGAAAAAGGAAGAAATTGATTTCTTAAACAGGCCAATTAATGATGAAGAAATTGAGTCAGTGATAAACAACCTTCCAAATAACAGAACTCCAGGCCCGGACGGTTTTCCTGGGGAATTCTACCAAACTTTCAAAGAAGAAATAATACCTATTCTCCTAAAGCTATTTCAAAAAATAGAAACAGAAGGAAAGCTACCAAACTCATTCTATGAGGCCAATATTACCTTGATCCCCAAACCAGGCAAAGACCCCCTCAAAAAGGAGAATTACAGACCGATTTCCCTAATGAATATGGACGCCAAAATCCTCAACAAGATACTTGCTAATAGAATCCAACAGTTCATTAAAAGGATTATCCATCACGATCAAGTGGGATTCATACCTGGGATGCAAGCGTGGTTCAAGATTTGCAAATCAATCAGCGTGATACATCATATCAACAAGAAAAGACTCAGGAACCATATGATCCTCTCAATCGATGCCGAAAAAGCATTTGACAAAATACAGCATCCTTTCCTGATTAAAACCCTTCAGAGTGTAGGAATAGAAGGTACATTTCTCAATCTCATAAAAGCCATCTATGAAAAGCCTACTGCAAATATTATTCTCAATGGGGAAAAGCTGGAAGCCTTTCCCTTAAGATCAGGAACACGACAAGGATGCCCACTCTCGCCACTATTATTCAACATAGTACTAGAAGTCCTTGCAACAGCAGTCAGACGACAAAAAGGGATCAAAGGTATTCAAATCGGCAAAGAAGAAGTCAAAATGTCTCTCTTCGCAGATGACATGATACTCTATATGGAAAACCCAAAAGAAGCCACTCCCAAATTATTAGAAGTTATAGAGCAACTCAGTAACGTGGCAGGATAAAAAATCAGCTCAGAAATCAGTTGCATTTCTGTACACGAATAGCGAGACCGAAGAAAGAGAAATTAGGGAATCCATCCCATTTACAATAGCACCAAAAACCATACGTTACCTTGGATTTAACTTAACCAGAGACGTAAAGGACCTATATTCTAGAAACTATAAATCCCTCTTGAAAGACATTGAGGAAGACATAAAAAGATGGAAAGATATTCCATGCTCATGGATCGGAAGAATTAACATAGTTAAAATGTCCATGCTACCCAGAGCCATCTACACTTTCAATGCTATCCCGATCAAAATACCGAGGACATTTTTCAAAGAACTGGAACAAATAGTCCTTAAATTTGTATGGAACCAGAAAAGGCCCTGAATCTCCAAGGAACTGTTGAAAAGGAAAAACAAAGCTGGGGGCATCACAATGCCGGATTTTGAGCTGTACTACAAAGCTGTGATCACAAAGACAGCATGGTACTGGCACAAAAACAGACACATAGACCAATGGAACAGAATAGAGAGCCCAGAAATGGACCCTCGGCTCTTTGGGCAACTAATATTTGATAAAGCAGGAAAAAACACCCGGTGGGAAAAAGACAGTCTCTTCAATAAATGGTGCTGGGAAAATTGGACAGCTACATGCAAAAGAATGAAACTTGACCACTCTCTCACACCATACACAAAAATAAACTCCAAATGGATGAAAGACCTCGATGTGAGACAGGAATCCATCAAAATCCTAGAGGAGAACATAGGCAGCAACCTCTACGACATCCGCCAAAGCAACCTTTTTCATGACACATCCCCAAAGGCAAGAGAAACAAAAGATAAAATGAATTTATGGGACTTCATCAAGATTAAAAGTTTCTGCACAGCCAAGGAAACAGTCAGAAAAACTAAGAGGCAGCCCACGGAATGGGAGAAGATATTTGCAAATGACACTACAGATAAAGGACTGGTATCCAAGATCTACAAAGAACTTCTCAAACTCAATACACGAGAAACAAATAAACAAATCAAAAAATGGGCAGAAGATATGAACAGACACTTTTCCAATGAAGACATACAAATGGCTAACAGACACATGAAAAAATGTTCAAAATCATTAGCCATCAAGGAAATTCAAATCAAAACCACACTGAGATACCACCTTACGCCAGTTAGAATGGCAAAAATAGACAAGGCAAGAAACAACAAATGTTGGAGAGGATGTGGAGAAAGGGGATCCCTCCTACATTGTTGGTGGGAATGCAAGTTGGTACAGCCACTCTGGAAAACAGTGTGGAGGTCCCTTAGAAAGTTAAAAATTGAGCTACCCTATGATCCAGCCATTGCACTACTGGGTGTTTACCCCAAAGATACAGACGTGGTGAAGAGAAGGGCCATATGCACCCCAATGTTCATAGCAGCAATGTCCACAATAGCTAAATCGTGGAAGGAGCCGAGATGCCCTTCAACAGATGACTGGATTAAGAAGTTGTGGTCCATATATACAATGGAATATTACTCAGCTATCAGAAAGAACGAGTTCTCAACATTTGCTACAACATGGACGGCACTGGAGGAGGTAATGCTAAGTGAAATAAGTCAAGCAGAGAAAGACAAGGATCATATGATTTCTCTCATCTATGGAACATAAGCACTAGGATGATCAGTAGGGGAAGAAAGGGATAAAGAAAAGGGGGGTAATCAGAAGGGGGAATGAAACATGAGAGACTATGGACTATGAGAAACAAACTGAGGGCCACAGAGGGGAGGGGGGTGGGGGAATGGGATAGGCCCGTGTTGGGTAGTAAGGAGGGCATGTATTGCATGGTGCACTGGGTGTTATACACAACTAATGAATCATCGAGCCTTACATCGGAAACCGGGGATGTACTGTATGGTGACTAACATAATATAATAAAAATCATTATAAAAAAGAAAAATAATAATAATAAAAAAAATTTAAAAAGGTAGTAAGGAGGGCACGTATTGCATGGTGCACTGGGTGTTATATGCAACTAATGAATCATCGAACTTTACATCAGAAACCAGGGATGTACTGTACGGTGACTAACATAATATAATAAAAAACATTAAAAAAAATAAAAAAATAAAAATTCACAATTCCTTATCAGTCACCTTTAGGACAATTTCTCATACTCTCTTCTCTCCAAATATATCCATATTTTAACTTAATGCAAAGAAATTTCAACTTACAATTGCTATAACATCTTTAATTTCCAATGTTTTCCTTTTGGATATAATCTATATAAAGGAATGAATTTTTTATCTCTGGCTTAAATCGCAAAAACCCACAAAGCTTTTGACGGAACTTTTTGGCATTCAAGACCATTTCTAGTGCTGTGCAAAGCAGTCAGTGCTTTCTGGGGAGCAACTACTTAAAATTCATATGGACATATTAGATGTAATATGTATATTTGGAATAACCATTGAAATATTTCTCTATTTAATTAGAGTAGTCTATGCTAACTCACAGGGTGGACACTGTCAGCTATTTTCAATCTACCAATTATTTCTTTGGGGGACATGGTAAAATCTCTGCTTCAGTAAATGTTTTCACTTTCTTCATGCACTAGTTTTCCCTTCTTCTTCTTCTAGCTCTGTCTCAGTGGGAAGAGAGAGCAAGAAATGCTAGCTATCATAATGCAAGCACGGCAGAAGGGGACACAAAATTTTCCCTTGCAACAAAGCAAGCTTTGATACTCAATTCCAATATTTGTTGAATGGTTATAAATGCACCCATTATCTTTTTTTCTGGTGTCCTATAGAGTATGTGCCCTCAAACAGTCAGGAAATGAAGGCATTACTGACTTTCTGTTCATGGTGCTAGGAATACAGGATTGCACTCTGTGGACAACCACTTATGTCTGCCCCCCTCAGCTCCTAGGAATCTGCAGATTTACCCCTTTCTTGATGCACTCAGTACTTCTACAGAGTCCTGGACAGGATCTTAGATGAAACTCAGACCAGCACACTATCTCTCTTCCCCTCTCCTCTGCCACATCTTGAGTCAAGATGAAGTGGTGATCACTGGTGAGGACTTCAAAAGCAAATCAAAGAACAAGGGCTATGATCAGAAAGAACGATTACCCAACATTTGCAGCAACATGGACGGAACTGGAGGAGATAATGCTAAGTGCAATAAGTCAAGCAGAGAAAGACAATTATCATATGGTTTCACTCATTTGTAGAACATAAGGAATAGCAGGGAGATCGGTAGGAGAAGGAAGGGAAGAATGAAGGGGGGTTAAACAGAGAGGGAATGAACCACGAGAGACTATAAACTCTGGGAAACAAACTGAGGGCTTTAGAGGGGAGGGGGGTGGGGCATTGGGCTAGGTCGGTGATGGGTATTAAGGAGGGCACATATTGCATGGAGCACCGGGTGTTATACACAAACAATGAATCATGGAACATTACATCAAAAACTAAGGATGTACTGTATGGTGATTAACATAATAAATTTAAAAAATATATTAAAAAATTTAAAAAATTAAAAATAACCCCCCCAAAAAAACAAAAGCAAAAATAAACAAACAAAAAGAACAATGGCTATGGGCTCTAGGGACAGATGTCAGCAAGTTACAGCCAAGGATTAAATGTGACCAGTGGACATCCTCCAGAGTAGGTACTGACTATGCACAAATATTCATGACCTCCCAAAATTCATATGTTGAAGTCTTAATCCACAATACGATGATTTTTGGAGATGGGGACTTTGGGCGATAACTAGGTTTGGATGAGGGTCTAGGAGTGGTACCTCCATGATAGGATTGGTATAAGAGATTTTCATCTCTTAAGAGATGAAAAGACCTCAGTTCCTTTCCCTCTCACTCTACCATGTGAAGATTCAGCAAGAAGGCACTGTCTGTAAACCAGGAAGGATGTCCTCCCCAGACATCAAATCTGCTCACACCTTGATCTCAGATTTCCCAGCTTCTAGTTTGCTGTATAAGCCACCCAGTCTCCAGTACCTTGTTAAAGCAGCTCAAAGAGAACATCCAGGACTCTGGACTAATCCAAGGAGCCACCTACCTCCTGACATAGACGTCGAGTGGATCCATCCAATGTATCTTTGGCCCTCAAAAAATTCCTCAAAGCACAGTAGTGAGACAAGAGCATTCCAACATCTCTTCTTAAAAAAAAATCCTTTCTAATATTCTCTCCAACATTTTTAAAAGAACAGAGGCAGGTAGTCTTCTAAAGTTCATGAAAATTATGACAAGGTCTGCTTCAGTGAACTCATATCCTCTTTTGCAATGTGGGCATGACTGACCGTTACTAGCTTGAGGCCTCAGCCAAAACTGAGAAAAGGGATACTCATGTTAACATACACTACAACTAAGGTATCCGCAGAAAACACAGTTGTTACTCTCTAGCATGGCCATGCTCTGCTTATGAGACCACCTTTCAGCAGGTGGCTAGATTTAGAATTGCCAGTTAATAGAGTTTCTTTCAGTCTGAATTGTCTCCCTTCACTTTAAATATTGAACATTTTAAAAATACAACTCCCTATTGGATTTTAAATGATTACTGTGGAATAACTGACGTTTTTGTTTTTGCTTTCTTAGGTAAAATATTTAATAGTTTGCTTTTTTTCCTCACTTCCCTTTTCTGCCCTAGGAGGGTATCTGTGTCCATGAGGCAAACTCTATGTCCGTGGCAGGAAGCTAGTGGGTCCTGGTATACACCCAGCATCTTTGCCGGGGGGGGGGGGGGGGGAGGGTGTTTACTCTTGAGTTACTACATTGGTATCATTTAATCCTTTGCTGTGATGTACAGGCATCTGCCCCAGGAGCTCACGGCCATACGTTCTTTTTTTTCCACATACATTTTAAGTTATTGCCAGTAGCATCTCTTCATCTTGACCCCAGGCCTTTGCTGGTTCAACCATGTGCTCATCAGGTCTGTATCCTTCAGGAGGACATCTGCGATTTTTTGAAACATTTAATATTTACCATCTTAACCATTTTTAAATGTGCGATTCAGTAGTGTTAAGTTTATTCACAGTGTTGTGAGGCAGATCGCCAGAACTTTTTCATCTTGTAAAACCAAACCAAACCAAATGAAAAACAAAACCAAAAACAAACCAAACAAAAATGCTCTATACTCCTTAGATAGCAACAGTTTCCCCTTTCCTCCCTGACCCCTAGCCTCTGGTAACTACCATTCTACCTTCTGTTTCTAGAACTGGACTACTTCAGATACCCTGGATCAGCGGATCGTCCAGTAACTGTGTCGTTGTGAACAGCCTGTTTCACTCAGCATAATGCCTTCAAGGTGCATCCATGTTGTGCATGTAACAGGCTTTCTTTTTTTGAGGCTGAACAATATTCTGGTGTTATGTATACACTGCATTTTTAAAATCCATTTATCTTCTGATAGACATTTAGGTTGATTCCACCTCTTGTTTATTGTGACTAGTGCTGCAATGAATGTGGGCATGCAAATCTCTCTTCAAGATCCTGTTTTCACTTTTTGTTTTATTTCTTGGATGAATACCCAGAAGTGGCATTGCTGGATCATACTGTGTTTCTATTTTTTAATTTTCTTGAGGAACCTACGTTGTTTTCATATGCATTATTTTACATTCCCATTAACAGTACACAGAGATTCTAATTTGTCTGCAGCCGTGCTGACACTTGTAATTCCCGGGGGTTTTGTTTTTTCCTTTTTTTTTTTTTTTAATAGTAGCCATTTTATTGGGTGTGAGGTGATATCTCAGTGTGGTTTTGATTTGAATTTCTCTGATGATTAATGATGTTGAGCATTTTTTATATGCTCATTGGTCAAGTGTAAGAATTTTTTCATTGTACTACAGATACCATTGCATTGGCAAAATTCCACACTGTGTGTAATTTCCTCTAAAACCAAACCAAAACAAACTGAAATCTAACTCCAAGTTGTCAGAATTACTGGTTTACATCCCAGTTCTTTATAAATCTCTGGAATTAATTGTGTCCAAGTTTTCTTTTCCTTCAAGTTGACCACTCTCCTCACATTGGTAGCCTCTTTCTTCACTTTGTTAGAGGCTAAGGTTTCAACTGAGATATGAAATTATGTCACAGGCTTTCCCTTGGAGTTGAATTCCTTAATTCACAAATAGAAATACGAGCGGGCACCCAAGAGGTGAGAGGAAAGAATTCTATTTCTAGAGCACTAGAATGTGGAATCTGTTAATATATGAATTGGGACAACAAACATCCTGTCAATCTCAGTTGTTGTAATATTTAAAAAAGGAATAATCAAAGTCCTACAATAACAAATAAGAATAACAAATAGCAAATATATCACAAGTTTCTTTAAATCGCTGGTAAAATATGTGGAGTGCCTTCAAAATCTTGTAAAAATCCCATGGTGTTTTATAATTTACAAAGAACCTTCACATGCAGATTGCTCGTATGATTTTTACAATAATGTTTTCAGGTAGGCAGAATGAGAAATTATATTTACAAAGTACCTATGCATATATCAATAGTGGTAACTGATATCCCCATTTTACATTTAAAATTATGACTTTTCCTAGATCTCAGAGTTTGTAAGTGAGCCCATATCATCGTATAAGTGTTTTGCTTTCTTGTCTGGTGTGCCTCACTATTTCCTCGGTCTTTCTATACATTTTTTTAGTTCTTATCATTTGTTATTCAAGTAGAAAGGTACTGCTGGGGTCACAGGGAATATAAAACTTAGTTTCATCTCACGGAAATATATATATTTTTAAATCTGTTTTAAAATAATCAGCATTATCTGAATTATTTTTGTCTTTTTTCATTTTCCTGTTACCAACTTTTTATTAAGCAATAGGTCTGTGGTAGGCAGAGTAATGGCCCCAAGGATGCCCACATCTTAATCCCTGGGATGTATGAATACGATACTCTATATGGCAGAAGGAACTTTCAGAGATAATTAAAGTTATGGACCTTGAGATAGGAAGATTATCTTGGATTATTTGGGTGAGCCCAATATAACCACATGGGCTCTTAAATGTATAAGGAGGCAGAAGACAGAGTCAGAGGGAAATGTGGCCATTTGAGAATGGCCAGAAAGATACAACATTGGTGGCTTTTAAGATGGAAAAAGAGGGCCAGGAGCCAAGGAATGTTGGTGGCCTCTAGAAACTGGAAAATGCAAGGAAATACTCAACCCTATAGTCTCCAGAAAGGAATACAGCCAAACTAACATGATGATTTTAACCCAGTGAGATCCTTGCTGACTTCTAACTTATAGAACTCTAAGATTATAAATTTTTGTTGATTTGAGCCACCAAGTTTGTGGTGATTTGTTATGGTAGCAATAGAAAACTGATAGAAGGACCACTCATGTAAATTTAATTATATACAGGAATACGTAATACATACGGGAATAATTATTTCTCTTTTGCAGTCAAATCTTACTTCTAGCTTCTCAGCACATCTTTTTGGTTTTTTTAGGGCTACTGTACCAATTCCCATACACTCATTTTTCCCCCTGTTACCTCTCTCAGGAATCTGGAAAGAATTGTATGTGCTTTGAGACACATACCCTAAATGCACAACCCATAAAGTACTAAATACTTTTTGATAAAGCTGTCTAGATGAAATATTTTACAGGTAATATGAGCTATATGAAATGCTTTCTGGAAAACACTCTAGCGAGTGGGCACCACCAGGTTAGAAGACGCTCTGGTAATCAAAACTGCTAAATGTTTACCCACCAATAAAGGAAAATATCCTCTTGGGGATTCTAGACTTGTTACCACAGATGTTGTTTGCTAACTCTGATTGTTTTCCTACCTGCTTATAGAAACTCCGTGCTGTCACCCATCTGTTCTCTCATCAAAGCAGCTTTGTGGTGGCAGTTATTTTAGACATTTTTTTTTTATGATTTCAGATGTCTCTGCATTGAACTTGAGAACTTGATGATCAGAGCTTTAATGCAGGTAGAAACACACAGCTCCTACTTTTCTCCATTTAGTAATAGGAGAGAAAGTTATAATATCTGAATTATTTAAAAATTGTTAGAAACCTTGATTTCCCCTTTGGGATACTCATCACACCAAAGGTTTCTTATTTAAAAATGTTATTCTTCATTATTAATTCCTCAATTTTATAGGTGACCTTTTAATTGCTACTTCCAACTGGCTGACACAATGTCTAGTACACAGTAGTCAGTGAATGTTGCTTGTAAATGTTTTAATGACATGCCTCTTATCACTGTCACTTATTTTAGTTTTAAAACTTAGAAAACATTCTTTTACCCTATACTGCTAAATAGTTAATCCTCGTCCTTGAAGACTATCTCCATTCTTCCACACATCACTGTCAATTGTTCCTCTGGCCTGAGAGAGATTACCATTCTTCCCTTCGTTCTTGGCTCAATCCCAACTTCTCCAAGCTGGATATTACATCCTGCTTCCTTCAGAAACTTGACTCGTTCATTATATTCTTTCTTCCAAATCTTCTATCTTTCCTTCATTGCTAGATTATCCTACTCGATAAAGAAAGAAGATAATTTTTTAATTATAAAAATTTTGTCTTTCAACTTTTTACCTTACCAATTACAAACAAGCTGAAGAATAACCTGTAATGCCTCGCTTCCTCATTTTTCATTTAATCCAACTTCCAGTCACTTACAGGAAGTCCCCTTTCCAAGGTCACTGATATAATGTCCATCTATTCCAAAGAACATGTGGCAGTTTACATGCTACTCATTACATTTGATACTGTTTGTCACTCTTCTGAATACTCTCATCTTGTTTGACCTCTCAGATCCTTCTTTATGTTCCCTTTCCTTTGCCCATACTTGCAAAGTTTGATGTCCGGAATTTCTCCTCTGCTTATTCTATGCAATTCATCTAAATGGTTTCATCTGTTGCCATGGTTTCAACTACTGCTAACATGTTCATTACTCCCAACTGTCTTTCCATAGCCTCAGAGATTGAGCTGCTTTTTAGGGAATTGCCATCCGGTATCCTAGAGGCACTTCCATCTCAATAGATACAAACGGGATACCTTGTCCTTAGGTTATGATGCTGGCTCCTTCTTGTATATTTTCTAAATCAATAAATGATACCATCTCCTGTTCTGTTGTTGTAGGCAGAGTTGTGGTTGATTAATCTTTTCTTACTCCTCCATGTAAAAAGCACCATCTCTCATTCACCACCCCCCCTACCTACATCATAAATATCTTTCTAATAAATCATTTTGTCTTTTCTACCTGTCATTAACCATATGGTGTCCTACCTACTCTGGGGCACTGAGTAGGACAGGACTAGCTGGAGAGCACATACACGTCATTCAGAAGATAATGCGTATGGGGCAAAGCCAAAGCCAGGAACCATGTGCAGCTAGGTCTGGGGAGAGATGCAGCAGCTGCGCATGAGCTAACAGAGAGAGATGGAGCAGGCGGGGTGTGAGGGCAGGGCAAAGCACACTTACTTACAGGTCCAGAAAGCCCACATGCGCTGCTTTCGTGAAGTGCACAGCATGGCTATCATATATATCGAGGGAGTGTGGACACTTAGATATTTTTCACCCTCCACCTACCTCCTGGATATCTGATGATGTTTACAACTTTTCTTCCTGCCTTCCTAATTGGTCTTAGCCTTTTGATACTCTCACTGTTCTCTGAATGACATTTCAAATACATTTCACTCAGTGCTGGTTTTACAATCAGACTTTTTTTTTTTATAATGATTTTTTATTATATTATGTTAGTCACCATACAGTACATCCCCAGTTTTCGATGTAAGGCTCGATGATTCATTAGTTGTGTATAACACCCAGTGCACCATGCAATATGCGCCCTCCTTACTACTCATCACCGGCCTATCCCATTCCCCCACCCCCCTCCACTCTGTAGCCCTCAGTTTGTTTCTCATAGTCCATAGTCCCTCATGTTTCATTCCCCCTTCTGATTACCCCCCCTTTATCTCTTTCTTCCCCTACTGATCATCCTAGTGCTTATGTTCCACAGATGAGAGAAATCATATGATCCTTGTCTTTCTCTGCTTGACTTATTTCACTTAGCATTACCTCCTCCAGTGCCGTCCATGTTGTAGCAAATGTTGAGAACTCGTTCTTTCTGATAGCTGAGTAATATTCCATTGTATATATGGACCACAACTTCTTAATCCAGTCATCTGTTGAAGGGCATCTCGGCTCCTTCCACGATTTAGCTATTGTGGACATTGCTGCTATGAACATTGGGGTGCATATGGCCCTTCTCTTCACCACGTCTGTATCTTTGGGGTAAACACCCAGTAGTGCAATGGCTGGATCGTAGGGTAGCTCAATTTTTAACTTTCTAAGGGACCTCCACACTGTTTTCCAGAGTGGCTGTACCAACTTGCATTCCCACCAACAATGTAGAAGGGATCCCCTTTCTCCACATCCTCTCCAACATTTGTTGTTTCTTGCCTTGTCTATTTTTGCCATTCTAACTGGCGTAAGGTGGTATCTCAGTGTGGTTTTGATTTGAATTTCCTTGATGGCTAATGATTTTGAACATTTTTTCATGTGTCTGTTAGCCATTTGTATGTCTTCATTGGAAAAGTGTCTGTTCATATCTTCTGCCCATTTTTTGATTTGTTTATTTGTTTCTCGTGTATTGAGTTTGAGAAGTTCTTTGTAGATCTTGGATACCAGTCCTTTATCTGTAGTGTCATTTGCAAATATCTTCTCCCATTCCGTGGGCTGCCTCTTAGTTTTTCTGACTGTTTCCTTGGCTGTGCAGAAACTTTTAATCTTGATGAAGTCCCATAAATTCATTTTATCTTTTGTTTCTCTTGCCTTTGGGGATGTGTCATGAAAAAGGTTGCTTTGGCGGATGTCGTAGAGGTTGCTGCCTATGTTCTCCTCTAGGATTTTGATGGATTCCTGTCTCACATCGAGGTCTTTCATCCATTTGGAGTTTATTTTTGTGTATGGTGTGAGAGAGTGGTCAAGTTTCATTCTTTTGCATGTAGCTGTCCAATTTTCCCAGCACCATTTATTGAAGAGACTGTCTTTTTCCCACCGGATGTTTTTTCCTGCTTTATCAAATATTAGTTGCCCAAAGAGCCGAGGGTCCATTTCTGGGCTCTCTATTCTGTTCCATTGGTCTATGTGTCTGTTTTTGTGCCAGTACCATGCTGTCTTTGTGATCACAGCTTTGTAGTACAGCTCAAAATCCAGCATTGTGATGCCCCCAGCTTTGTTTTTCCTTTTCAACAGTTCCTTGGAGATTTGGGGTCTTTTCTGGTTCCATACAAATTTAAGGACTATTTGTTCCAGTTCTTTGAAAAATGTCATCGGTATTTTGATTGGGATAGCATTGAAAGTGTAGATTGCTCTGGGTAGCATGGACATTTTAACTTTTTAAATGCCTTCAAAGGCTCTCTAATTAGGTAGAGGTTAAGTCTTAAATCTTTGCAAGTCTTGCAAGGGAGTCTAAGATTGGCCCTTGACTTCATTTCCAACATGCTTTTCTCAAATCATTTTTGGAACTACCCTGAGCAACATTAAACACCTTTCAGTGCCTCTGCTGTACTGTATTTTCTCTACGTTTTTGTAATTTCCACCCTTTCTCTCTGCAATGCTGTTATCATCCTACGAACCTTGCTGGGATCAACTCTTCTAAAAGAAAGACATACCCCATTCTCCCCGGGTCCCACCCCAACTGGGTTAGGTTCACTCTTCTGAGTTCTCATTCCTCATTCTATAATCTAATCTATTCTCTAGCCATATTGTACATTATTTGAGGACAAAGATTATATTCTGCTACCTATTTATCATCTATTATTATTTGTATTTCTATTGCCTTGCACAGTGTGTAATGCACAAAAGGCACTCAATATATGTTGGTAAATGGTAATTAAATATCCTTAAAATTTTTCTATTTAGTTAGGTCTTCAGGGAATAGCAAGTTAAGTTTTTGGAAGGCAGGGATGGGTCTTCATTGCATTTTTCCTTCTTATAGAACTTAACAGGACTTCATGTGTAAAAATTACTAAATAAATAAAAATATTAAATGTAATGCTAGAATACGACAGCTATTAGAGTATAGGCTTCAGTGGCAGAAATCTGAGTTCAAATCCTTTTCTTCAATCTTTGGAAGATGAATCAGAGCCACAAATCCTCCATAGAATAATCTCTATCTCTTTCTTCCATATAGGCTTCATTTTTCTTCTTTACTTCTACTTAGCTAAATGCTTTTTTCTGTTTCACTGCTTTTTGTTTTTGCTTTTGTTTTCATCACTTGTCTCCCCTTTCTCTCTCTTCCTCTGAGTACATGTGCAGATTCACATGTGCACCATGTGTGTTTGGGAGTACGTTAAGTGTGGGTGGTTTGCCAACCACAAGACCCTGTGAGTGTAACAGAAAAGCTATAAGCCAAAACTAAGAGTGAATACAAATGCAGACCAACAATGCAAACATAAATAAAACCATGCAAAGCATAAGAGCTGCACAGAGACAACACTAAGATTGTTATAATTTAACTTTTTCTTCTTTTAACCTTTGCACATTCTTATTGTCCTATTTTATTCTTTGCAGTTTCCTCTGCTCCCCCTCTCTGCTTTTTCACCAAGGAGGAGGAAAAAAGGAAAATGTGAAGAGCAACTTTCTTTAAAGAGGAAATACACTAAAGCCTTTTAACCTTAGAGGGAAATTCATTATTTAAATTGGGAACTACATGGACTCCCAATACCCTGTCTGCTCTTCAGCCAGTCACCTTATAGGTGAGACCACTATGATTACCCCTGCTCATTTACAGAGAGCGGCTACCATGGTCCTCATTCTGGGAAAGTCCTGTGAGGAAGCCAACCTCTACAGTAGCCAAGGAAACCTCTACCAGTTGCATATACTGTAGATTTTAATCACCTGGTAGTAAATGTGACCAACTGGCCAGGAAACAACAAGTGCTTGAGAAAAACCAGTGGTATTAAAGAAAGAATCAATAGTTTAAAAAATGGCACAGCACATAATCACCTAGGCTATTATTTCCTACCCTGAGTTGAAACTGAATAGTTTGATCTAAAAGCAGATTTCACATTCTAGGGAAAAATAACCACAACAGTTCAGTCAATCCCTTTTCTCTTAGGACTCCTCTGATGATTCTGATTATCAACTTAATTCCAACCAAGCCCCCAGACAAGGTGCCAGCTTCCTGGGGCACTTAATTGCATTCATAAGAGTTTATGAGCAAGGGGAATTTTCAGCCTAATGCCAAGTAATTGACAACTAAATTTTTTTCCTGGTTTCAACCCAAATATTTATTCTTAACATGGCAAAAGTTTAGGATTTGTAGCATTTCCATAGCTTCCAATTATCTCCATTGCTGCAGGACACGGACCATATATAAGTCTCATGTGGTAATCACTAACATTTATCTTTGTTATTGTCACCTGGTATCTTCCTCAATGTCAAAAGAGTCTTAGAAAATGAAGCTCTGCAGTTTTGCTGGCCCAACAACAGAGGAGAAACCCTATCTCTGTATGACAGAGAATGGGCAGCAGAAACATCTCTGACAGCTGTTGCATGATGGGGTACGATAAAGGTCATTTCCTGCAAATGTTAGGGGTTTTTAAGAATCCCACAGGCACTGGAGAAATAATTGGACTCAAGCAATCAATCATACTTGAAGCATGTGAAGTATATCTAAGGACCAAAGGTCAGGATTTAATGCCCAAATTCATCCAATTGTCTGGAAATAAAAAAAAAAAATTTAACTTCACAGAAGGTTATATGGAGGAATTTAATTGAAGTTAAATATAAATTAATTATAGATTTTTTTCTTTCTTTGAAAATCTTTGTTGATAAGGACTAATATGATAAATTAGAACCTAAGTGATCTCCCTGAGACTTTATTATTCAAGTAATTAATAAAAGCATACTGAAGTTTTTAACTGATTTTTCTTAAGAAGTGTTACTTTTGTCATAAACTAAAAGTAATTTAATATATTGGTTTTAATTGACATTAATAATTTTAAGAATGAAATTTAAGAATATAACTATGGTTTAACATCCTAAGATGTTTAGCTGGAAATTTAATTTTAAATCACCTGGTTCTCTTCTAGATTCATATGTTATTAAATGCGGTTTTGCTTAAGCTATGATAGTGTTAGGATAATAATGAAATTTAAAAACTGTAATCCTGTTCAAGACCTTAAATCTTTTTATTGAGTGTGACAGACTTCTAATTGTCCCTAAATACCCAATTCCCTCTTCTTTCTTTTAAATGCAACTTTTTATTTTGAAATATGTTGGCTTCCTGAAGTTTCAAAATAGTAATGATCATTCTGGTATATTTTAAAGCAGCTTCACCCAATGATCATATCTTCCATAACCACAGTACATGGTCAAAAGCAGGAATCTCACATTGGTACAATACTCTTTTTTTTTAATTTTTCTTTTCAGAGAGAGTGCACATGCACGAGTTGGGGGAGGGGCAGAGAGAGAGAGGGAGAGAGAGAGAATCTCAAGCAGGCTCCACCCCCAGAGTGGAGCCCAATGCGGGGCTTGATCTTATGACGCTGAGATCACGACCTCAGCCTAAATCAAGAGCGAGACACTTAACCAACTGAGCCACCCGGGTGCCCCAACATTGGCACAATACCCTTAACTTGCAAATATACTTTATATAGATTTTAAATGCACTCTTCTTTTGCTCTCTTTTATGTGTATAGTTCTTTGAAATTTTATACCAAGTGTAAATTTGTTGAAGCATCACCACATGGTACATATTACCATTAGGGTACAGAACGGCTCCATCGGCACAAAGACACTCCCTTATGTTACCCATTAACAGTTCTGTCCTCCTCCCCAACCCTAACCTCCGGCAGCAACTGACTACTTATCACTATGATTTTGCCATTTCAAGAATGTTATAGAAACAGAATCATATCATATCCAATTTTTTCAGATTGGCTTTTGCACTCAGCATAAATCCTTGACATCCTTCTAAATCATTTTTTGTATCATTAGTTTGTTTCTTTGTATTTGTTGTATCACACTTTATTCACCAGTTGAATTTTGGGTGCTTTCCAGCTTTTGGCTACTATAAAGTGACTGTGAACATACTTTAGTTCGCTAGGATAGAAACCCAGGAGGGCTGGGCTGTATCGTGGTTGTTAACTTTAAGAAACAGCTGAGCTGCTTTCCAGAATGGCTATGACATTTTACGTTTTCATCAACAATGTTTGAGAAATCCAGTTGCCCTCTATCCTTGTCAACACTTGATACTGTATTTTTTAATTTTTTTGCCGTTTTAATAGGTATGCAATGGTATCTTACTGTAGCTTTAGTTTGCATTTCCCTAATGACTAATGATGGTGAACATCTTTTCTCTCGTGTGTATTTGCCATCTCTATACCCTTTTGGGAGAAATATCTGTTAAAATGATTTGCCTATTTTCTGATTTTTTTTAATTGCTGAGATTAGAGAATTCTTTATATATTCTGGATAAAAATTGTTTCTCAGATATGTGATTTGATAATATGTGTCAATGACAAACTTGATACTCTAAATAGACCTTGATCCTCTTAATAGGGATCACACAACAGAGCAAAAGTTTTTAAGTTTGATGGTCTATATTATTTTATTTCTTTTATGGATTGTACCTTTGGTGTCATGTCTAAGAGCTCCTTGTCTAACCTAAGCAAAGGAAAAATTTTTCCTGTGATTTCTTCTAGAAGTTTTATAGCGTTTTTTTAAATGTCTCATTTAGATCTATGATCCATTTTGAGTTAATTTTTATATAAGATGTTAAGTTTAGGTTTGGTTCTAAAGAGTTCTGTTTGGATATTGATGGGAGAAGGACAAATTTCAGAAGGAAGAATACTGATGAGTGAAAAATGATGTCAGTGTGTACTGAACAAAGTTTCAAGATAGTGACAGAGGAATAAGGAAATTGGACAGTAGTCAAAATCAAACACACTAGAATACAGAAAGAAGAGTGAAGAGAATGACAGAGTTCTGAAAGAAAATGAAAAATTTAAGAGTAGGTTCAAAATATCAAAAAGCTTTCTAGTTCTTAGACTTGCCCACAGTTGGACTAGGCTATCTTGGTTGAGAGTTTATAAAGATGTTCCTATATATATTATCAATAATACTTGAATAATAGCATTCTGGCTATAAAACCTCTTACTTGCTCAAAAGAGTCATCCCGATGGTGAAATTTTAAATCTGTTAAGGAAGTTTATTATAACTTGAAAACAGCATAATAATTTAAGGTGTATTTCTATGCTTCTGAAATTCTTTTGTATGGCTTTTTGTTCAAGTGAGTATAACTCAAAAGCTAAAGAAGGACAACATTTTTCTGATATTCCGAAGATACTTAGTAGCATCAGAAAGGCAAAGGATAGCTTACAAAATAACAACAACTCTTAAAATTGGGCTAAAAGGCAATCTTAAACAATGAAATTTAACAGAGAGGCCATGAAGAAGTCACATTTAAGAGGAAGATAAAGCACCACGTAAAACTTGGAATTTGTTAAAATAACAACAAATAGAAAAATGAAGTAAATATTTCATTTCAATTTTAAGATTTCCCAAGACCCATTAGCAACATGGCAAGTGTAAATTGAGAACTGGTTTTTATGGGAAAAATGATAATAATTTCTACTTTCACTATCTTTTCCCTAAGTAGATTTACAATGATGTGTGTATTTCCATGAAGAGTTGCTTAATCCAATAAGCTTTCCATTGACATCCCATGTCAGATAGGAACACCACTGTATCACTTACTGATTTCACTAGTATTAGCTTTTTCCTAGAAACTAAAACCAGATGTTACTGAAATTTACACACATGTACATGCACACAGAGTCTATTAAAAATCAATTATTCATCTTTCTGCCTATAATTTTCAGAAGGAAGAAAAGAAAGATGTGCTCAAAGACAAACTATTATTTATCAGAAAAAGCATAAAGATAACTCTCAACCTGAATATTTCCAGTAAGTGTCTTGCTGAAAATTACTGAGGTGATTCTACAAAAATATCTTAGTTTTTAGAGCACATAGAAAGCCATTTCCACAAATTTGATTTTTTTTAGTTTTATCAAGATAATTGGCATACAGAACCGTATAAATTACATAATGACTTGACCCACATATATTACAAAATGATTAGCACATAAAGCTTAGTTAACATCAGCTCACATAGATACACAAAGAAAAGAAAAAATGTTTTTATCCTTGTGATGGGGTCTTTTAGAATCTAGTCTTTTAGCAGCTTTCAAATATACCGTACAGCAGTATTAGCTATAGTCATCATGTTGTATATGTTACATTCCTAGTATTTATTTATCTTATAGCTGGAAGTTTGTTTCTTTTCATTAACTTCCTCCAATTCTCCTCATTCCAACCCCCCCATCCCCACCTCTGGTAAAAGCAAATCTGATCTTTCTCTGTTTTGTTTTTGTTTTTGTTGTTTTTTTTTTTTTGCTGTTGTTTTAGATTCCACGAGTAAATGACATCATATAGTATTTGTCTTTCTCTGACTTATTTCACTTGGCATAATGCTCTCAATATTCACCTATGTTGCCACAAATGGCAGGATTTTCTTCTTTATGGCTGAATATTCCGTGTGTGTGTGTGTGTGTGTGTGTGTACATTTTCCAGATTTTGCTCATCCATTCACCTCTGATGGACATTCCATGATTTCCATGTCTTGGCTGTTACAAACAATGCTGCAATGAACATGAGGCAGATATCGCTTCTACAGTGATGTCATTTCCTTCAGATGTATACCGACGACTGGGATTTCTGGATCACATGGTAGTTCTAGTTTTGATTTTCTGAGGACATCCATACTGTGTTCCAGTGCCTGCACCAGTTTACATTCCCACTAACAGTGCACAGAGGTTGCCTTCTTTCCACATCTTCACCAGCCTTTGTTACTCGTCTTTCTGATGATGGCCATTCTAACAAGTATGAGGAGAAGATAGTTCACTGTGGGTTTGATTTGCTTTTCCCTCATGAGGAGTGATGTTGAGCACCTTTGCATGTGTCTATGGCCATCTGAATGTCTTCTTTGGAAAAAAAGTCTATGTAGGTCTTTGGCCCTTTTTTAATTGGAGGATTTTTGTTATTATTGAATTGTATGAGTTCTTTATATACTTTGGATATAATTTGTAAATATTTTCCCCCATTCTGCAGACCGCCTTTTCATTTGGTTGATCATTTCTTTTGCTGTATGGAAACTTTTCATTTCTATTTATTTATTTTTAAATATTTATTTTAGAGAAAAAGAGAGCATGACCCCAAGTGTGGGAGGGGGTGGAGGGAGAGAGAGAGTCCTCAAGCAGACTCCCCACTGAGCATGGAGCAGATCCCAAGACCCTGAGATCATGACCCAAGCCGAAACTAAGAGCTGGCTGCTTAACCAACTGAGCCACCCAGGCACCCCAGTGTAGAAGCTTTTTAATTTGATGTAGTCCCACTTCCTTATTTTTTATTTTGTTGCTTATGCTTTTGCTACCATATCCAAAAAAAATCATTGCCAAGATCCATGTCCAGGAGCTTTTTTCCTGTTTTCTTCTAGCAGTTTTATGGTTTCAGATCTTACATTTAAGTCTTTGATACATTTTGAGTTAGTTTGTGTGAGTGGTGTCCACAACTTTTTAATGTTCGTAATAAATTTGAACATACAACATATCATCCAAATTTATTAGACAGCTTGAAGTATAGTAGTCAAATATCTAGCATAGATTAGTTGAAATGGGTAGCTCTCTTAAGACTTTAAAATTTGTCCTTCTCATAGATCTGAACTCCTAAATGTGTAAAATGAAGCGTTAATTAATGTTAGGAACACTTTTCAAAATACTATTTAAGTTCCAGAACAACCACAATGCTCAGAAATGGTCCCTTTCCAGGTTATTTCATGCTCTCTGTAAGATTTCTGGATTGGGTATGAGTTATGTCAAGTATGAGTTAATATTGATATTATTTCTGTCTTTTTCACAAACCATAAGCACACTTCTAAAGTTGTCAATAGTATGAAAAAAAAGAAGCAAATTTTGGAATAGGTGACTTCCCTACATTAACTCAAGTTGACTTTGTTCTTCTGAATGATGACAAATACTATCTTGGAGTAGAATAACATGGAAATTCTGTAAACATGTTTAGTTGAAAGTATCCCAAAGATACACAATAATTCAATGGAAGATATAAAAGTAGATCTCAGAAACAGATTTTAGGTTCACTTCTATTTAATTATCTTAATTTTTCTAGTGTAATTAAGATTCTGCCTTGACTATGTAAGTGGCTTATGAAAGAGTTATAAAAGTAATATGTAGGGACATTTGAAATATTTTCTTTTTGCTCACTTTGAAAAGATTTCCAGTTTGCTTCTAAATGCATATCAAATTTGAAAGGCCAAGTGATTTAAGGCAGGTATATCATTACTTTCCTCTATGGTTTGTTCAAGCAGGTAAAAAGTATGCAAGAATCTGAATGTTCCTTGCAACAGTAGCTTCAATTTTCATCAGCCAAGACCCAATTTGTGTCAGAGGGTAAAACTTGCCTGATTAGATCTGTTCAAAAAGCCGTTAAACAACTTTCAATGTTCTTGCTCTCTCACATTTAGGACACTAAACTTTTACAGAGACAGGCTGTTTGAAGCCTTCCTAATTATTTCCATTATTATCCAAGAAGGATTACTGATGTTCAGCCTCCATTGGAATTCTCAAAAGTTCTCAGTGCAAATTATATGGCAATCTAAAATGCCTTTCTCTGGCTTTATGGCCTGATTATTATTTAGAGTCTCTCCAGCAGTGAACTTGAAGATCATGCAAATGTGCTCTTTGGGAAAGTCACTGTATAGCTGAATAATTTGTTTTGTAGGAAGCCAGCTCAAGTTTATCATCAACCACGAAAATTCTTTATCAATGCTTTTCTATAAAGTAGGCCTATTATTATACCAGTTCCACTTTAACTCTGACAGAAAGCCGATTGGGAATGCTATTATTAAGTCATAAATGCCTATTTTAAAATATGTTGCCTCATATTATTACACTGTATCGTTTCATTAATTCATGTAATATTTCCTTTGGTTTTTAGTATCTTCTATGTCATAATCAAAACTAAAATAACTCTAAAAATGTAAAGTCTATAGCATAGATTTAAAGTCAAGAGTCCGTATGCGTCTACAACTTAATATGTATAAATACATACAAATTTAACTAGACAGAAGTGACCATGTTCACTCACTACATGCAATATTTACAATGCTGAATAACAACTGTATTTGCCAAGATATTCACAGTTCATAATATTGTGAGATAAAATGTAGCTATAAACATTAATCAATGGCATGTTTATTAAACCTATATTTCTTAGATCATAAGATATACTGATGAACAAATTTCACTGTGTAATAACAAGGAGCCTAGAGCCAAGTGGGAACAAAAATACCTAAGTAATTTTAATTTGTGAGATAAACTATCAGTATAGGGATTTATTCAGGATACCACTGGCACACCTTACACCCATTCAGGAAAGTTGTTAACAAACGATATTCAAATAGGACCTAATTAGGCATGAGGTCCTAGAATAGAGAGAGTGTGCCAGTCAGGAGAAGACATGTCTACATGGACAGTAGGAATATGTTACAACTGAGGTTTAAAGTCATATTAAATCAGACTTAAAATGGAGTTTGGTCTTCATCTTGATGTTGAGATAGATCACTGAAGGAGAGTGATATAATCACATTTCAGTTTGGAAAGATCATCCTGGCTCAAGTATAATGAATGTTTTAGAGGGAATAATGGAATTAGACCAGTTCAGATAAGAAATGATACTGTCTTACCCTGTGGTAGTGATGGAAAAGAAAGAAAAAAAAAACATAAAATAAACTTACTTCTCAACTTATTCTGTTATGACTATTGTTTTGTAATAGACTTTACAGATGTTACTTTTAAAATATTCTGTTAGTCTGAGGAGCCATTTATTTATAGATCTCCTTGTATTATTTGTAACAATATTGTATTTATTTTTTTAAAGGTTTTTTATTTTTATTTATTTGACAGAGAGAGAGACAGCCAGCGAGAGAGGGAACACAAGCAGGGGGAGTAGGAGAGGAAGAAGCAGGCTCCCAGCGGAGGAGCCTGATGTGGGGCTTGATCCCAGGACCCCAGGATCATGCCCTGAGCCGAAGGCAGGCGCTCAATGACTGAGCCACCCAGGTGCCCCTGTATTTATCTCTTAAGCACAGATTCTCTACACATCATCTCAAGTTCCCAGATTGTTTTATTAAAACATTTATCTTCAATCATCCAAATGTGACTAAACACTATCTGAAAAGTCCCATAGTATTCCATACCTGTGAACACATTTACATTTTTGTGCTGAAAGATACATGAAAACAAAGGCTTAGATATTTGATCTTACTGATTTGAAGAAATGATAACATGAAAAGAGAGGTAAACGGAGGCTAAGAAAATGTAAAGTGTGTATTGTGGAAACAGACATGTTATCTGAAAAGTGAATTGTCTGAGGGAAATATAGATCTAAGAGGCATGCATGAAAAATGCAAAAGGAGAGAGACGTGATTGCATACAAATCTAAACTATTTTAACTAGTGCCTACTCATAAAAACACCATCATTTGAATCATATTATGGATTTATGATCTTCCGAAACTGAAATGTGATACCGCTCTCCTTCAGTGGTATGTCTCAGCATCACGACGAAGGCTGTATATGTAGATACACACACATACACATTTATATACATACACAGATATATGTAAACTTATGATCTCATCGCTGTAACACTATATGTATATGATGAGACTGTTATTCTAGAAAGCAATAGAACACAGACATTTTAGTCAATTAGAAAAGAGAAAATGAGGTTCAGATACCAATTTCCGGGTTTCAGGCAAGACACATAACCTCTTTGGGCATCAATGTCCTTATCTGTAAAATGACAAAACATACCCTACTATGTATCTCTTGTGTAAATGTATAAAAAGGAGATGGTAGTTTTGAAAGTGGTTTTGGAAAACATGTGCAAGGGGTTCGGTAATGATTCACTGTAGGGAGTGACATTTCTGAAGGAGTCAGAAAGATAGGGGTAACAAAATTCATTCAAACTTAATAGGAAAAGTAGTATTTACTAACTGGCAGGCTTTTAAGATTACGGAAAGAACCAATTTTACATGAATACTATATCTATTCCTCTGAAAATGCTACAAAAATATAGGAATCCATAATGTTAGATATTTTCAAGTTTTGTAGTCAAAATAACTTCCTTAATATTTCTTACACATTTCTCATACACATATGCTTCACACATGCTCCCCATTTTTCAGACAAGGTCAATGTTTTCACTACAATTCATTTACATTGTTATTAGAACTATTTTCTAGGTCTGTTGATAAAATTTGGCCTCACACATTGATAACACATTTTTCTAATTACACTGTAATTTTCACTAGTAATTCTAGCTTTTTTGAATATACAAATCATTTCAACTTATTATATCATTGCTTTAACACTTCATACACATCTTGAGACATTTAGGCCACAAAAGATTATATTTAATATTAAAAGGATCAAATGTAAATAATTCTCAATTACTTATCCAAAGTGAAAACTTGAATAACGTGTATAGTCTAAATGTGCAAATAATCAGAAGATACAGATTTTTTACCCTCCTGCTACCGAATGTTTCCCTGAGTTGCTGTCAATGTTTACAGTGTTGTGCTTTAATTCCTACTCTCTTGTCAAGACACCAATTGAGGGGGCGCCTGGGTGGCACAGCGGTTGGGCGTCTGCCTTCGGCTCAGGGCATGATCCCGGCGTTCTGGGATCGAGTCCCACATCAGGCTCCTCCGCTATGAGCCTGCTTCTTCCTCTCCCACTCCCCTGCTGTGTTCCCTCTCTTGCTGGCTGTCTCTATCTCTGTCAAATAAATAAATAAAATCTTAAAAAAAAAAAAAAAAGACACCAATTGAAAGCAGAATGCTAAGAACTCAGTGAGAACTAAGAGTGATAAATGAAGTGCCAGCATAATTTGGAAATTGGAAAATGTGCCCTTGAAAACATATTAGTTCGCTCAGTTTGTAACGTGTAACAGCAGTATTGGTTTTCTCTCTTCACTGCTAGGTCAAGACACTGATGGAAGTAGGAGTCGGCCGAGCCAGAAACAGATCTTCAGCTGGGGTCCAGTAAAGAGTGTGGGAAGGCTTCCCCGAGGCTGGCAAATATCTCGCCCCAGTGGCTAACACCCCTTGCTCTGTCATTCTGCCTGAGATTTCACCCAAAATGACATTCGCTTATGTGGTTAAGCTCAAGTATTTCCAGGAAGCTTAAGCAAGCTACGGTAGCCATTCCAACTTCCAGAAAGTCTCCCTCTTTGCTGTGATTGACCAAAAAAAAAAAAAAAAAAAAAAAAAGAGGTAATTTTTGGTGGAAAGCAGAAATGAATTTGGAGCACTGGGATATTTTTCAGAGAAGAGAGGCCTGGTAAATTTTAGTAGCCAACAGGAAACATGAAACATAGAAGTCAGGGGAGAATGAAAAAGGTGATACCAGGACATAAATAAACACAGAAATGGGCAGAGGAATAAAATAAATAAATAAATAAATAAATAAATAAATAAATAAACAAACAAACAAATAATAACAACAATAAGAACAATTATAATAACAACTCTCATGTCTTAAACTTTGCCCAGAGCAGTCCCAAAATATTCTATGTGGAGAAAGTGTAGGAACATGTCCAATGTGTAACTAAGATCAGTGGTCCCCTTGTGCGATGCCATGATCTTGCCTGGCTCGTGGCCTAAACAACTGGGTGAATCCTGAAATCTGCTCCACTCAGGAGAAAAGCTGGAGTGGCACATCGAATGTGCACATCTTCACAGCCTGGAACCTCAGGGTGGTTCTAGAACACTTTTCTCCTTTGCTTCCACGTTGGTCCAGTTATGTAGTTCTATCAATACGGATAACAGAATGTACTCAGAGAATCAGATGAGCATGGACTCTCCACCAGGAAGGTAAGTCAACGTAACACAAAAACAGATATGGCTGTCAGAGTGGAACACGTGTCTTTTCCTAGCTGGGTATTTTGTCTCTCACAACACAACCTTGCAGACTATCAAGGATATAACAATTTTTGAAAGGGTCATGTTAGGAAAAGAAAATTATACACAGATGCAGCATTTTCCAATCTCTGTGCCATAGATAAGGTAGCTCTGAGAGTAACCAGGAAGGGGCTCGAATAGCGTGAGCCACTGGATCACTGTCACACACACTATAAGAAGCATGTCCTTTTACAGTAGGCTGTCTTACAAAAATGTCCATTTTCCGGGAATGGCATAGTACCAACAAAAGATGTTTTTGTTCTCCATTCCCACACTGTTTAAGAAAAGGCGAAAAAACATGGGTTACTTAAATTATAGCACATCCATAGCACACCATGGAATACAAACAAGGACGAAAACATCCTTGAGGGGGCTTAACTAAAATATGTGTGCCAACAATGCTGCCATGCCTGTACAATAAGCACATAAAAATACCAAAACTAATTTATTAAATTAAAACACACAGAACTGTACACAGTACAGAACTTTTGCCAAAGTTCAAGGGTAACACACGTGAAGAGTTAACACCTTCCAGAG
The DNA here is from genome assembly GCF_023065955.2 of Ursus arctos. Lineage (NCBI taxonomy): Eukaryota > Metazoa > Chordata > Mammalia > Carnivora > Ursidae > Ursus > Ursus arctos. The sequence continues at coordinate 98,967 of NW_026623085.1, read as the reverse complement.
AGTCTTTCAGTAAATCCTGAAAATTCCTATCCTCAAGTCCCCTGCCTTTGAGAGTGCTTACTTCTAACTTCTGCCTTAGAATCTCCAGCCACCATTAGCACAATCTCCTCCTTACTAGCGAGGTTAGACCTTCCCTGACACAAATCCCTCTTGTCTTTAGGATGTAACACTAGGTCTGCATTATCAGTCTAGAAGGACCCTCTGGTGGCAGTTGTGGTGCAGGCTCCTAGTGGGTCATTTTGTGGTTATCTCTGGTCCTTCGCGTACCTCCGAATAATATTAGCTGTGAGGCGATGGGTTTGACACTGCTAATTTCACAGAAGCATCTAAGGCATGAAAGGCTTCTCTTTGAGTATAAGGGTAAGTTACAGACCTTTATCTTTTATTTATTGGTAACGGTTGAATCAGATGTACATGCATATATATTTACATACACACACACACACACACACACACACACACACACACTCCTCTATGTCCCAAAGATTAACGCTGAGCCTTATCTTATCCTGAAGTCTCCAAACTGCTTACTGAAATCAGGCAGATGAGATGAGAAGAGATGAGAAGGGGAGGGGAGGGGAAAGAGAGGACAGGAGAGAGTGGAAAGGGAGAGAAGAGAAAGAGGAGAGGAGAGGAGAGAAAGAACACCACAAATCTCAGTGGAACAGGCCATGCGTAAGAAGCAAGCTATGTGGTGAGAATGAAGAAGTGAGCACTAAAATTCCATCAAGAAACGACTCTTCAGCTCCACTGCCTGCGGCCACATGGGAACGAGGACCAGGTTTCCAGAGCTTCCAGTTCTTACACAGAAGCCAGGAATCCTCATGTACAATTTCTTATATGTTGACTTAAAATAGTTAAGTCTTGTGCAGACCAAACAAAAAATTTCCGTGAGAAGGATTTAGTCAATGAGCAGTGAGCGTGACCCTCAGTCTAAACAAATAAGAAGATAGGGAAACATCTGCCTAACTTCTTGATCACTGGCCGTTATTTCTCAACACCCGAGTTAGTACTTCTGGATTCTAGAGCATTGTTTCTTCCCCTTCTTCAATCAGACACTTTCAAATCATGCTGCCTCCCCTACACACACACCCCAACACACAAAATGAGACTAAGAAAGGAGTCTACTGCTGAGCCAGGAACATATCTCTAAAAGTTACCCTATCCCAGTTACAAAGAACCCTGGAGGAAACTTCCTCCACCTGACCTGTTCGGACTTTTTATCTTATCCAAGACCCATTTCCCTGCCAGGCTCACTGGGGAAGTAGAAGGAGGATTCCTCTATTAAGTGTGTACTAAAACTATTGTCTCCTCCCTCGATCTACTCTTTCGATATGAGTTCAAGCTCTCATCACTTCTCATCCGGCCCACTTGTCAATTTACATGAAGTTCATCGCCGCCCTCTAATCCAAACTTCCCACTGTTGACAATATCCTTGCTTATGCCTTAGACACCATCAAAGACACACCAAAGTCACTCTGCATTGCCTTGGACTTTCTTATGGTTACCAACTGTGACCACAGGCTCTCATGTACGTTCTGTCCTCCTATTATACTCATCCCCAGACTTAAATCCCCCTTAACACTGATCCTTGAAATTGGTGTTTCAATCAAAATCCATTCAACCACAGTCAGGATTATTTAAATTGAAAATAATGTAATAATGACAATTTAGTAAAAGATGTTAGAATCAGAGACTTGATGAAAGACAGAAGGTAAGATTTTTAAAATGAGAGATTACTCAACATTCTTCAAGCCACATTTCTTTATTTTTTATTCTCATTCACATAGGATTGATGTTATACCTAAGATAGTTGTAAAGATTAGAACTTAGAAGGAGGAATATATGCATGTATTCTTTTAGAAGTTATCTTCTGAAACCTTAGACTATCACCAATATTGAAGATAAAGAAATGTTTTGACAGGCTCTTGGATTTCTCATGTTGTATTTCTATCAAGAATTATGCTTAACTTGTATGCTCATGCTACAAGTTAACTGCCTTTTCAACATTCTTTACAGTCTTCTGCATGACAAAAGATACCATAAAGGAAATCAAAGACAAGCAAATTAATAAGGAAATGACAAAACAGTAAATAAGGTTAAATGGATAAAGATACAAATAGCAAATTCACAGAAAAACCTATACAATGGGACACAAAATTATGAAAAAATCCTTATGAAAACATGTGCAGTCCCATTAATAATCAGGATTGTACCATAAAACAGCAATGGGATTTTTTTAAAAAATCAACTAAATATTATTTATTGTTGGATAATTTTAAGTGTAAGTGAGAGTATAAAGAAATGGACATTCCTAAACTGGGGATGAAAATGCAAATTGGTATACAACCTGTTTGGAAGGAAAATTAATTAGGGAAATTAAATATGCACATACTTTGTGATGCAAGATTCCATTTGCCAGCATGTACACCAGAGAAAAGTGTGTTACATCTTCAAATAGGCAGACACTGAGTGCTCTGCATGGCTGTCTGTAGGAGGATAGTGCATTTAGAAAAAAATGGGGCAGAAACAGATAGGGAGTGATAATGTCAAAAATCCAGATACAAACTATGGGTGATTTGCTGCCATTTATGTCACCGATATTTAGTGGAAGAACAAAGACTTAGGGTCACCTTAGAAACCATGAAATGTATGTAAATATCAATCTTAAAGCTTTGGGAATATTTATCGATCTTTATAATTTATAGGTAATGGGCACTGGATGCTTGATCATCTGATGATGTTAGTTCATCAGATTCTCAAACAGTTCATGACTCAGAAGATGAACAACGTTTTTAGAGTTAATAAAAAAGGATTACTGAATCTATTATATATATTTTGATTTTAGGATTTAAAATGCTTTTTGTACTTCTCACAGTCAACACCGAGGTCTATGATACAAAATACATTGATAATAATATTTACAATATAGGATTGTTATAGGGGTTTCTTGAGGTAATGTATGTAAGTACCCTACGGATATGCGAACCGCAAGGCTGGTCCGTGGGAGGGACTCATTATGTTGGTCAGTCATGCTAGTATTCCACTGACTCAGCATCTCTCTCTAAAATAACGGTATTTATGAATTCAAGACATACCTTTCATGAATAGCAAGAACTTGCTCTATGACAAAAATAAACATAACAATTTTGTTTCTGTTGAACACCAAGCCAACTCTTTCCTTTCAAACCATGTTTACAAGGGAAATACTCATAAAGCTGAGATGGCTGGTGGTTCTAGGGATCACCTAGAAAATGGATTGTCAGAGATTGATTAGACACTGACTGGAGACACCAAGTAAGACAACAGTAACAAAGTAAGCAAGCTATCTGTGATTCAGAAACTGATAATCAAAAGTGCACTGATCAGCTACTATTACAGCAACCAAGTGATTTCCTCCAGTTCGGGCTCTATTTCTGATATAGCGTCATATGTTATCAATGAAAAAAATAATAACTAAATCTCCCTTCTCCTAATTTCCAGTTCCCTTCAAGGGAAACAATAATTTTATCGCCCCATTGCTAAAATGAAGTTGCATTAAATACATCTGCTCTCTAAACTTTCTGATGTGGGGTACTGTAAAAGTAGTTAGGTTTCCACTGTAAGACTGAATGAAATCAGTGGCCGTAATTAGGACCCAACTTACGTCATAACAGTACCTGGGGGGGGGGGTATTTATCTCAGTGTTCCTGCTTTTCCATTCTTGGAAGCCGGTTTGGATGGATCCCAATGCCCTATAAGTCCTCCTGCGTTTGACTATTATCGGTCTCCTCCCCAGGAATCATTCTGCCCAAACCAAAACTCCACTCAATAGATAAATGCTACCAATCACGGAAAGGGAAAATTGAAAACTTGTAAGTATTCCCCAATATTAATGTGCCTGAACAATCATATTTAATTGGTTCTCGGGTCTATTATTTGTTCTGTCTACCCAAAGAAAGTTCTATTGTAGTTATTTCAATGATGAACTTGCTTCTTCTCAAAAAGTTTTATTATTCTGAGAAATTGCTTGAAAATAGCAGAAGTTGTAGTGGGGTAGTGAAGGCCTGATAATACATTCTAAAGGTTTTTTTAATAGTGTAATTTATGTTAAAACTTGTCCTAATACATTGCAAGATCACTTAGATATTTTATTTTAAATACTGTATGTAGCTTTCTCACAGCTCTAGTGCCATTTCCAGTAAAATGAGATTTTCATGAAAGACATTAAAAATCATGTTGCACTTAAATGGTGATATTGTTTCAATCTTTCATCAGGCGAGGTCATTTTCGTTCAGAAATTTGACATTCATCTAGAACATTCTGTATCTAAGAAAAATGAAATGCCTACAGTTGCTTCAATTTCCAGACTTAACTACTTTTACATAAGAGTCGAGTTCCTCTTCAGCCCACTAAGGTACTCACACATCTTCTTTATTCTTTAAGGCCAAACTGTCCTGAAACAGCTCCCCTGGAAATCTGACATAGTTACAGAAAAGAGCCATAAAATGTCTTATTAAAGGATTCAAGCTCGCAATCATTAACATGTAGATATGTATTTCACTTGGGTATAGAAATTAACCTACTATGCTTTATTTATTTTTAAATTTTATACATTGATACCCCTTGTACATTAATACCCCTAATCTGGGATTCAGGGGAGCTAATAAACACACATTTCCTCCTGTTCCTTTTCTTCCTCCTCCTCACTCATTAGTTTTCTTCTCTAAGAATACACATTAAGAAGTTAAATGCTAAAAACTGAAATTCAACAGGAGACTTTTGCATGTTTGCAAAGACCTCTGATGTTTCTAGTTAAACACATACCTTATCTCCTTACTCTCACCTAATTTCTTTTTTTTTTAATTTTTTTATTATATGTTAGTCACCATACAATACATCATTAGTTTTTGATGTAGTGTTCCATGGTTCATTGTTTGCGTGTAACGCCCAGTGCTCCATGCAATACGTGGCCTCCTTAATACTATGCTTTTTTTAATACAAAAGGAGGCAGTCTGGAGAGATTTGAAGGAAACACAAAGGCACAATTAAATTATTAAAAGTTCTTGATAGATACAGAAAGAGAAGCAGGTACAGTTAAACTTTCATCTGATACAGGCTGGGATGAGGATATCTGTGCCTAGAGGCAAAAGTAAGGAAATAGGAAAATGTACCGATTTTGCTGATGATGTATCCTAAATACATGCTTTATTTTGGTTTCCTTCTGAAAAAATTTACTTTTCCTATAATTTACACTTGTATTCCTTGTTTGATTACAAAACAATTTTACATATGTTATGTCTTTGGACTTTTACAGTATTGTATGTTAGAGCAAGTTTTGGCTATTTAACAATGAGGAAATGGAACTTAAGTGACCTCCCATAGGTATATATGTAATAAGTTGAAGAGCAGGGTCATATACCCTATGTCTTGTGTTTCACTAAGTTTTTTAGGCATCATGTTATTGTCTTAGGGGAAAAAAACCCTGCTTTATGAGCCTATAAAGAACATTTTGACACCCTTTGATTTATAAGATTTGTTAGTTGGGCATGCATCAGATTTTCTTTAGTGCACAACAAAATAAATTTAGAAGAGTAAGAATAATTCAAATTCCTAAAGACAACATTGAGTAAATATTTTTAAAAATCAAAATACTATCAAAGTTAACACACACACGCACCCACACACATACGCACACAGCACAAATTTCAAGATACACAGCACAAGAATTTAAAGTCTATCTCCCTTCTGTCTCTTGCTGCCAGAAGTATCCCAGCCAAACAATTATATCTCCCAAGCGAAGATATTGAAGCATGATTTCTTTTTGCTTCCCTGCCCTTTATTTTTTTTTAAATGATTTTTATTATATTATGTTAGTCACCATACAGTACATCCCCGGTTTCCGATGTAAGGCTCGATGATTCATTAGTTGTGTATAACACCCAGTGCACCATGCAATACGTGCCCTCCTTACTACCCATCACCGGCCTATCCCATTCCCCCACCCCCCTCCCCTCTGAAGTCCTCAGTTTGTTTCTCATAGTCCATAGTCTCTCATGTTTCATTCCCCCTTCTGATTACCCCCCCCTTTCTTTATCCCTTTCTTCCCCTACCGATCATCCTAGTTCTTATGTTCCATAGATGAGAGAAATCATATGATACTTGTCTTTCTCTGCTTGACTTATTTCACTTAGCATTACCTCCTCCAGTGCTGTCCATGTTGTAGCAAATGTTGAGAACTCGTTCTTTCTGATAGCTGAGTAATATTCCATTGTATATATGGACCACAACTTCTTAATCCAGTCATCTGTTGAAGGGCATCTCGGCTCCTTCCACAATTTAGCTATTGTGGACATTGCTGCTATGAACATTGGGGTGCATATGGCCCTTCTCTTCACCACGTCTGTATCTTTGGGGTAAATACCCAGTAGTGCAATGGCTGGATCATAGGGTAGCTCAATTTTTAACTTTTTAAGGGACCTCCACACTGTTTTCCAGAGTGGCTGTACCAACTTGCATTCCCACCAACAATGTAGGAGGGATCCCCTTTCTCCACATCCTCTCCAACAATTGTTGTTTCTTGCCTTGTCTATTTTTGCCATTCTAACTGGCGTAAGGTGGTATCTCAGTGTGGTTTTGATTTGAATTTCCTTGATCCCTGCCCTTTATTTTTAACACAATGATTCTGTCCTACAAATTAGTTTCAACTTTTATCACTTAGCTCCATGGACAAGTGTGCTTGCACGCACACACACACACACCTGGGGACGCACACACTCTTCGTTCCGTATCAGCACAGGATCTTCCTTATTTTAATGGCTATAGAAATGTGTTATAATTTATTTGACCAGTTAGACATTTAAGTTATTTCCAAATATATCTTGCACAGATGTCATTTAGATAGCATGTATGTCACTGGATAAATTCCTAGAAGGGGAATTATTAAGCAAAATGAATTATACATTTCAATTTTGAGAAATATTGCCAAACTGCCTGTTGTATTGTATTAATCTCTATTTCCACCAGCAACGCATGAGAATGCATGCTTTCCTGACACCCCATTGACACATTGTGTCAGTAATTTTTTTTTTTTAACTATAGGAATAGGATAGGTATGTTACATAGCTGAGTTTCAATTTGTATAAGTGAGGATGAGATTTTTCCCCACATGCATGTCATCTTCCCAATCCTTCATTGGACATTGGTCTTTTCCCAACTGATTCACATGGATGCTGGACATGTTAAGAATATGAATTCCTTAACTGTTAAAGGAATTATAATTTTTTCCAGTTTTATCTTTTGTTTGTAGAAGTTTATATGCAGTTTTACTTTAATGTAATTAAACACAGCTATTTATATATTTTTGAACTTTTTGTCATTTTAAAAAAGCTTTCTCCAATCCAACACCATAGCATTTGAGTTGAGCTTTGCCTTGATAAGTTAACTAGTGGTATGTTTTATATAAAATATATCATGCAGATGAAGGAATTATCCTATTGGAAAAAAATATCTCCTATTTAAATTTTGGAGTTTGAGATAGTCAACATTTTGCTTTTTGCATGGTTAATATTCAAATGCACAGGCATTGGAAAACAGGCCTAATTGTTTCTAAAGCTATTTCTCGTTCTAAATGATAAAACCACATCTTTCACACAAACAAAGATACTTTGTTCTCATTTCCAGTAGAAACTGACAGCCTCCAAGTCATCTAGTAGTTACCCTAAAGGATCCAACTATAATTAAGATGTAGGAGATGTAGTTTACATCCCTTTGACCAGAATTAGAATTGTATTTGTCAAAATATTTTTCTTATGTTTATTCTAGCTGAAACTAGAAGCTACTTCTCATGAAGTAGATGGTGTAAAAGCATTTGTGGTTTTGTATCTTTACTGAGATTTTACAGTTTTCTGGTGATATTTCTATCTGTGGACTCAAAGCCTCGTAATTAATCATATATGTTGAAAACGCCTTTGTTCTTCATGACATGAAACTGTATTTTTTGAGTGACTTAAATGGGAGTATCTACACATAAACCTATATGCTCTTTTTATATTGATATATACATTTAGTCCAAAAAGTATACAAGTATACTGTTGGATAACAGTAATATTTTGAAGGGATATTCTATAGATTCATGGCTTTGTTCTTTTGTGAGAAAAGATTTTCCCTTTTTAAAAAAGAAAACTATACTCACATTTCTCGGTAAGGCAATTCTGTGTAGTTAAATCAGAGAAAGAACGTTTTGTAAGGTTTAGAGAACTCTTTCAGGAGAGACTACAACATAGACTTGCAGTTAGTATACGTGAATTAGTATAAGTGAAGTAATTATTTAAAGTCCAAGGACTTCATGTGAATCTCCAGAGCAAGTCAAAGCATACCAAGAATTCTCAACATAAAAGAGAGGAGTTGGGTTTGTACATGAATAAGATAATCAGATTTTAAAATTCCAATGTAGTTATCTAAACAGTCCACCCGTACCAATTGTAAATTGTATTCACTTACTTAAAATGTGTAATTCTACCCAAAAGTTCATTTGTCCCGACAATTTACTTAAATGATGTCCCTATAATAACGTGGAAAGTAAAATGGAAAATTCGAACATTTATCCCACATGGAGCAATATGGAAGACTCTAAATAAGAGACTTCAAATAAATACCTTTTTATACAATGAATTGCTTTGAATGAACCAAATTTCCAGTGTTAGTGACATATAAATGGAGATGAAGGAAAATCTTGTCTTTTACTTCTATTTTTATTATTACATACAGAAATAAGATTTTAAACAACAGAAGGAATAAAATCAAATATTTCAGAAAAATAGAAAGTTTTGAGGAGTAATTGTATATGGTATTGTTTATCCATGAGTATGATTTGGTAGGTCTTTCAACCCAGGTGGGAAAAGCAGGAGAGCAGCCCTGTGGGTGGGAGTGTGGGGTAGAGTGGGTGGGTGATTGGCACCTACAACTCCCAGACATATCCTGTGCAGGATTTAATACTGTAAGTGTGATGGAACTTCACTTTAACATTCCATAGCAGAGTGTAGCTTTGACATAAAGTGACTCTACCTTCGATCCACAGCAAGATGGCTAATTGCAAGTACAGAAGAACCCTATTAGGCAGTACTTCCTTAGACGATGACTACGGAGTAGTTTACCTGCCTCTTGGCCACAACTTTTGTAAGCGAAAGGCCGCCTAACTCCCTAAAGTTGGCTAATATCCATTGCTTGCTTCTAAGCCAGTGCATTTCTTCTGCTCAATTTCCCAATTAAATCTGGTCTTTCTTTGGGATCAAGTAAGTGAGCTGTAAGTAATAAATAAAAATACTAGCTAGAGAACAGGTGGATAGGTAGTGAAGGTAAGAGTTTGCCTGGAAGGAAGAGAAAGAAAATACAAACATATTAAGAGTCTCTAAAAAGTTAATACACATTGAATGTGAATGTAACTACTCATTTTTTAAAAACTGTGACTCTATCTAAAATAAAAGAGATGCTTTTCTGTGTGACTTTGGGATAATTATCTTTTATTTAAAAAAAAATCAAAATCTGTCCATGCGTTCCCAAGAACATGTACTTTGGCAATTAAATGCAGCAGTAGGGCTATCAGAATGGGAAGTATTTTAGCAATTATTAGTTCATAAAATAAACTTGATTTCTTTTTGAGTCAAGTTCATATAAGTGGGATATGCATGGAGCACTTTACTGTGGTTTACAAAAAAAACTATTTCATATGGGAATCTGATCTCCATCAAAGCATTAAATCCTAGTCAATCACTAAAACCACTAGATCTCAATCACGACATCACCTTTTAGGTTTACAGTTCTTCCTCCTATGTTGGAGGTTCTCAGAATAACAAAGTTTTTCAACTAGATCCAGGAGAACTATGGAGGTCCTCATGTCAGACAGGTAGGTAGCAGAATTTCAAAAATCACATTTGGACAGTCAGGTGCCTTTCTCAGTTTGCTACATAAATTTGCCACAGCCTAACAAGTCTACCATTTTATGTTGCAACCATGTAAGTTATATACTATTTTCCAAACTGAACTTTTAAGAGTAAAAGGGACACCGATAATAAGGATACCAGGAAAACAAACATAATCTGGGCCTATTTCAGGCTAACTGGAACTTAATGGCCACCTTACCAGGGAAGTGTTAGGGTCCTTTGTCTGCTTCTATTTCAAGAATGCAAATATTGACTTTGATATTTATATTGATTAAAGCAGGAAAAACATTACATCTCAATTTCTTTTGATGAAATGTGGATACACCATTTAGAATGATGGCTCACCCTTTCACATCCTATGATCTACCAATCTCGTTACCACTTTTTAAAGCTGGTTCATACAGAGAAAACCCAAAACACCACTTGTTTTAATATTGTAAATAAAAGACTTGAAACAGGGTAACAGGATCTCTGAAAAGCCAGGCCTTAAAAGGCATAAAATTGCAAGTCATTGTAATGTTGATCTTTATCCCCAAGATGATTTTGATGATGATAAGGTTTGTTATCATTCCTTGGATGAGTGCTGTATGCCAGGTGTTTTGCTATGTGCTTTTCATATATTAACTTTCCTCGCCTATCTAACATCACTCTCAATCTGTCCAGATTTGCTTTATTCTAAGAAGAAAAATCAGTCATAGATAAGTTTGATTGATTTGTTTAAAGAAGCCCAGCTAGTCACCCAATGGAAGCTTCTGTGTTCAAACTGGGATACAATTCCAATCCCCATGCTCTTCTTGAATAAGCTACAATACCTTTATGTCATCTTTCTTAGGAATTTTAGGATTCCTCCTGACATAGTACTGTGGTCAGCCTTGTTCCCACTGCTGAATTTTACATTAAGGAATTAGTGGAGACATTTGAGGCCATCAGGAAACAGAACATGATGTACATTTGCCAATGTGTAAAGAAGAAAAATGTCCACATTACTAGCAAAATAATAAAAGCCACGTGTACCTAATCCACAGCAAATAATATTGACCGGAGACAATAAACCGTGGGAACTGACATGGGATTGGAAGATAAGAAATTCTTAGTAACTGCTTTGTCAACGCCAAATTCCCCATGAACTCCTCTTTGCAGCCCAGTAATAAGGGGCTCCTCTACCCTGCCACCTACCAGGCAGTCACATGAGGAGAGATGGGAGGTCTACCCAGTACACGTTCCATAGCAGGCACCAGAACACCTACGTGCTGGTAAATATCTGTTAATTGCAAGAAGGACCTAGAATTAACTAAATCAGGGCATTAGTCAAATGGATAGGAGTATTTCCCATCTGCAAGGCCTCTTTTTTCATTAAGTTAGTATTAATATATGACTATTATCATTTCCATCTCTCAAATCAGAAAACCAGGCACAGCAACGTTACTAATTAGATCACACCCTTTCTAAGTGATATAATCAATTAAAAGATCTGGGTATTTTAATTTGAATAAGACTGTAGGCTTAAGTACTATGCCCCACTCTGCTTTTACTAAATTCTACAAATAAAAATTTAATTTGCAATACTGAAGAAAAATCATTAAAGTACAGATATGTTCGATTTTTAAAATGAAGTGCTTCTATTATTTCAATCCACATTATTATAAAGCTATATTTAAAAAAAAATTATCTTCAAAATGTTAACAAGGTTGCCCAAGGTCTACTCCTTAAATGATCTGAGCTAATCATCCTGCTTGGCCACTCCCTGACATCTCGATTTCAAGAAATAAAAGTTCTAGATGAAAACACATATTGAAAACATGTGCTGAAGTGGTGATTGGAAATCAGGCATATTTCACTTCATCAGCTACACGAAGTATCAGGGATTATGTGATGTTTCTACGTACACCTTGTCCTGATAGAAATAAAGTTGCATTTTTACCTATATTGTGATTTTACGAAAGGATCACTATTTGTCTTCCTCTCTACTCTCAGCTTCATTCTAGCAACTAATACTAATTACAGGAAGGTTGAATCGCCATCACGTGTGATTAACTTCAATGGCGTCCCTTTCTCCTCCACTTCAGACATCCTCTCCTTTCATGGAGTTCTTCTCAAGGCCACTTAGGACATCGGTGACACCTACAGAGAATACTAAAACCAAACTCATTATGAAAAGTAGTAGGGAGAGCCACTGTAGACAGGAGGAGGCATCTGGGGAAACCCAACAATAACAACAAAGGTAGAGCTGGAGCAAATGAAGATTGCAGCTGTGTCCCTACATCCCTTAGCACTATGGGAAAGATGAAGTAGGAAATGCTTTAAAAAAAAATTACACCGAATTTTAAAAAATTGTTTAACACTGTTTAATCCTGTTTAAAGCATACAAGAGAGTATCATTAAAAACTTCTCGAGAAACAGCTGTGTTTTGATGCTTTGCTACTTAGAAATGTAACAATGGAAGATGTAGGGTTGGAAGGGTTTAGATTTCATGTGAGCATTCAGGGTAAAGAGAGCGGAGCACTGGGATAAGGCACAAAGAGAATCTGGAGAGAGAGACAGCAAGAAGATGGCAGACTTGGTATGACATGCCAACCTTAGTGGGCTCAGCTACCACCCTGAAGGGCAGCTTCTGAGTCAGACGACAGGAGAAGAATGAGACACAGCTCAGTCCCTACAGATTCAGTGAGGACTTGGTCTCAGTTCTGAGATTCAGAGGTAAAACCGGTACTGCTGTGCTCTCTGTGGGTGGGTTCTGGCACTTGGCTAACAGCAGAAGAACTACTGCATAGGGGAGAGAGACAAGACTTGCCCCAGGGCTGTATATAGCCAAGGTGTACTTGAAAGTAAATCTGTCTTCATAAACCAGTAAGAAAAAACAAACTTCACTCATAGTGGGCAAGTTAAAACTAGACTTATATCTTTTTATTTTCACATCTTGCTTTCTTTTATTTTTAAAAGACTATTTGAGAGACAGAGAGAGAGTGAGCAGGAGGGGCAATGGGAGAGGGGGAGAAGCAGACTCCCCACCGAGCATGCAGCCTGATGTGGGGGCTTCATCCCAGGACTCAGAGATTGTGCCCGGAGCCAGTCAGATGCTTAACCAACTGCGGGGTGAGGCACCCCTCACATTTTGCTTTAACGTCATTTTGTCTTGTAATGGAAATGTATATATGTTTTATCCATATTTGCCTTTTTATTTAATAAACAGCTATTTTTATATAGGTAAAACACTTTGAATTTTAGTAAACTATGACCATATAAAGGACGCTTTCTCAGAGCACTGCTTTTGTCTGTCAAGCAGCTACGTCATTTAGTGGAAACTAAGCCAAACTGTAGCCATAAGCACAAGCATGGTACTCCAATATATATGCTCTTTGAATGCATATTAATCACATATTACACTCTCGAATGGCTACTTGGACCAAGCAAGTAATACATGAATGAAACGAGCCAAGATAAGAAAAATCATAATTGTTGGGGCGCCTGGGTGGCACAGCGGTTAAGCGTCTGCCTTCGGCTCAGGGCATGATCCTGGCGTTATGGGATCGAGCCCCACATCAGGCTCCTCTGCTATGAGCCTGCTTCTTCCTCTCCCACTCCCCCTGCTTGTGTTCCCTCTCTCGCTGGCTGTCTCTATCTCTGTCAAATAAAATAAATAAAATCTTAAAAAAAAAAAAAAAAGAAAAATCGTAATTGTTGAAATCTATGGTAAACTGATGTGTACTTGCCATGGCTAAAAGGACTCGACTCCAGAAGATTTCTTCCCTGTAGAAAGTGAACTCCATGTTGGCAAATCCCACAATTTTCAAAAGCCAGGTTACATGAAATTTCCCGATTTTTAAAAGTTATTCAATTAAAAAATACTACAGAGGTAAAAACAAAACAATACCACTCACAACAGTCATTGCAATAGAAATACATCTGCTGAATGAATTTGGCTTACAGGCTGCCAGTTTATGACTTCTGATCAAATTTTTGAAATTATCTTTGGGAGGGTGGGGAGGGGAAGACTCAATTTGAAAGGAGCCACATGTAGTTTTGCAAGAGAATTTGTAGACGTCAAGTATGCACTCAGAGCATTGCCCAAGGGAAAACGAAAACTAAAATAAGACACATTAAGGTTAATACTCAAAGGAAGGAAAAGTCACTCCTTTGCTATCATGCAGACGTACATTCACACATGATTGCTGGCTGTAAGACCAAATCAGTCTGTGAGACTAAACCAGAAAAAGTAAAAAGAATATAAACAAGCAAAAATAAAAGAAATATGAAAATCTTTCAATTTCTCATAGACAAGGACTAGAAATCCAATGTCAATAAAAACAAACAAACAACCCCACCAAGCAACTTCCCTAGGTATTACCTGGCAAACATGGGCATTAATCACAGTTTCACACTAAACTGCAGATTTTATAGCAGTATTTGCTGCAATAAAACTTGCTTAGTCTTAGCGCTAGTTGTAATTTATGTTTTGTTTAGATGAATTCATGAGTTCTCTGTACCTAAATTTAATTAAGGAATGAAAATAAATACTTTAGCTTATGTGCTTGCTTTGAAAAATAGATATAAATAAAAGGTAATAGTACATGGGTGATGGACACTGGGGAGGGTATGTGTTGTAATGAGCACTGGGTATTATATAAGACTGATGAATCACAGACTGTATCCCTGAAACAAATAATACATTACATGTTAATTAATTGAATTTAAATTAAAAATGTTTTAATAAAAAAATAAAATGTAATAGTACATTTAAAACCACATTTTGCATGGTAAGTATGTCCTATCTACTGGTGAGTTGATTACCAGAAAACATAGCAGGTGCCAATGGGGAATGTAAATATAGTTATTGACCTACTGTGTCAGTGACAAGAGATTAGTCTTTTTTTCCAGGAGGTTGTAATTAGCCTTGCAGAAAATATTCATTCCATACCAAATTAGACTACACATTGTATTTCTGTCATTGAATGTTTTCCTTGATGGTTGTCTGAGTAAAACAAATTGGATGTAGGTTGAAGGTATATCATTCAGGCACCTTCTTTCAAAAGTAATTAGGGTCTTACTCACTTGAAACCAGATAACTACATTTAATGTAATCTTAAAAGGGCCCCTAAGGATTGTTTTCCATTGGTAAATGAATGAGAAGTGGAACAAATTGACTTTCATGATCACTAAAGTTTAGAAGAACTAGGAAAAGAAAATAATGCTGAATCGAAAATTTAGTCTCATAAGACTAATAAAGGTAAAATACTTTTTTTTCATTTATTCTCATGTAACCCCCAAGGGATTTTTGTCCAGTGAAAGTGGCACATGGAAGGATGTTCCACAAAGACTCATTCAGTGATCAGCTCAGCATGCTTCCACACTAGACCTCCAACCAAATGAGAGCTAGACACTCATCCCCTTGGCTTCAATTCATTTAGGAAAAAAAGTGTATCTTTGGATAGCTCACTGTACTCCATGCTAGCACACCAGGATGATAAGACTTCATTCCTGACTCAGAATATAGGTGGAGACCCATCACTGTCTGACCTAAACCAGGCCACCTGTAATTAGAAAATAAATTCACTACCAGACCAAGAACTAGGTTAGTAGATACACAAAGATTTTAGGAGTAACATCATAAAATTAGAACAGAGGAGGTCTTGAAGGGAAAAAAAGGGTTTGGTAATTATTAATGGGCAGAAATGCTAATGATTTTAAAAATTCAGCAACTTTCAGAAGAAATCTTTCCCCAATTTCAAGTATTTCTAGAAAATGAATCTAGATGCAGTTTTGAATAGGTTTGTATACCAGAAAACAATTATATTTGATTTTTCTTATTTTTCTATGTCCAGTGTAAGAAAAAAATTGTACTAAATCACTGCAGGTACTGTCTAATTAAGTCGTATTCAACAATATATTTTAGTCTTCGAATGTACCCTACTAAAAGAAATACAATTTTTGAATCAAATAAAAGCTATTTTAAATTTCACTCTGCCAATTTCTAAAATGTATTCAGAAATTTATATGAAAATTATTTCAATGGCCACCGTGCTTAAATCTCTTATTTTAAAATACACATTTTCTTATTAAATCTATTTATTTGAATTTTAATTAACATTTGAATATGTAAATTTGTAAAGATACTTAAATATGCCAATGCTCCTATTTCCTTCCTCTGGGTGGGTATTTGAAACACATTTCTGTAAATTTAAAGGACCCTTTAAACTTTGAAAACATAGCTATTATTTGTACTTTCAAAACTTGGTGTTGCCTATGACCCTTTTTAACTGAATGTCTTCTAAGCAGTAAGCCTGCCACACTTCACCCACGTAATGGACACCCTGTGGATAAAATCATGATGCTTCATCTTCCTGACAGCATTCTCTTCTCTCCTGAGGGAACTTCTAATGGGATGACTCCGGTGTCTTGAATGTTTCTTTTAATTTCCTTCATATGATACACAGCCCATTCTTATTATGCTGTTGTTTTTTTTTTTTTTTTGTAAAAATTCTGATCTAGAATTTGGCCTACTGTAGTGTATTGCTTATAGGACTCTCTTTTCAGCAACTTTGAACAGATTATTGAGGTTTAATTGACATACAATTAACCACACATGTTGAAGGATACAATTTGATAAGTTCTGAGTATGTAAATAAACATATTGGTCAAATTCTAAAAAGATATGTTGAAATATTTGTTTCTTCAGGATGTGAACTTATTTGGAAATAGGGTAACTGCAGATGTAATTAGTTAATATGAGGTCGTATTGGAATTCCAATATGACTAGTGTTTTATGTTTTTTTTTTATGTTAGTCACCATACAGTACACCATTAGTTTTTGATGTACTGTTCCATGATTCATTGTGTATAACACCCGGTGCTCCATGCAATACCTGCCCTCCTTAATACCCATCACCAGGCTAACCCATCCCCCACCCCCCTCCCTTCTGAAACCCTCAGATTGTTTCCCGGAATTCATAGTCTCTCATGGTTCGTCTCCCCTCTGATGCCCCCCCCTTCATTTTCCCCTTCCTTTAAGAAGTGGGAACTTTGGAAAAAGACACAGATGCAGGGAAGATGGCCATATGAAGATGGAGGCAGAGACTGCAGGGATGTTGCCCCAAAGCCAGAAACACCCAGGACTATTACAGACTGGAAGAAGCAAGGAAGGATCCTCCCGTAGAGACCTCAGAGGAAGCAGGACCCTGGAACACACTGAGTTTGAACTCCTAGTCTCCAGAACTGACGTCATAAAATTCTGTTACTTCAAGCCAACCAGTTTGTGGTAATTTATTATAGTTGCCCTAGGAAACTAATAAAATTTGCAATCAGGAAACTGACAACAAAAATAGCAAACAAATGCATCACCTCAAAGAGTTACATGATCCCCTTGCCATTGACATTTCCCTAACACTCACCCCATCCCCATGAAACCACTGAACATTTTTCTGTCATCCTAGATTGCATTTTCTACAATTTTACATATATTTTACATAAATTTATAAGAATTCTAGAATTATATGAAATATAGACATATGGCATGCACTGGATTCTTTCAGCATAATTATTCTGAGACTCATTCATGGTGTTGTTCATTCACGTGCACATTCACTTGTTGCTCCTTTGTGTTAACAAACAGTATTCCATTACATGACTTTACCACCATCAGTTCATTCACTCACCTGCTGACATACATTTAGATGGTTTACAAAATCCTGGCTATTCGAAATACACCAGCTATATACATCATCTGAGTGTACAAATATCTGTATGGAGTTACACTTTCACTTCCCTTGGGTAGAGAGACCCCTAACTGTGGAATCACTGGGTCACAAAGCAGGTAAATGTTTACATTGTAAAGCAACTACCAAACTGTCTTCCCAAATGTATGAGAATTCCAGTTCCTCCACACCCTTGTCAACACTCGGTATGTGTATTAATTGTTCTTGGTTATTTTCTGTATATTATGACGTTCTGACCTCTCTTGGGAGCCTTCAGACCCGGGAAGAGACTGCCCTTCCCGGAGCTAGAGGATATCTGAAGATAATGACAACCTTCCCACAAGCACGTTTTCACGTACACACCAAGCAGTGCACTGTCCGTGCCCCAACTATGTCTTACCCAGCTCTCCCTCCCACGCCCGTACGGTCGTGTCCCCTAGCTGGGGAGCACACGTGCCAGGACCGCAGCGGTGCCGGAAACTGTGGAGAGTACCGAACCCCGTGGACATGACGCCCTTTCCTATGCCTAAGCCCCTCTGACAAAGCTTAATGCCTACAGGAGGCACTGGAAGAGACACAGCAGTACCCAGTAATAAAATAGCATCATTATAGCAATATACGTTCACAAAAGCTCATGAACGAACGTGGTCCCCCTCTCCCCAAATCCCTTATTACAACGCACTCACCCTTGTCTCTGTGACGTGCTACGAAACATCCACAGCAGGACAGGAAGTGGGACGAACGAGACGGGCGCGCCGTGTGAAGCAGCTTCGGCAACCGGCTATTTACGCTCCGACCGGAAGGAGGCGGAGCCACAGCTGCTCCCTGATGCAGGTGCAAGTGCGGAGCTGAAGATGCGGAGTCCGGTGCTTTCTCTGCCCTGAATGGGTTTCAGGCAACTAGAGACCACCTCTGTGGCCCCAGACGCACCAGAGTAATTCGAACCAGCTGAGCCTAAAGTGTTGACTCCTTCTTGCCTTGTCTTTCCTGGGGGAATTCCAAGGCGGCTCTGGCACAACTGCCTTCCTGGTTGGATTTACACTCTATTATTAAAGAAAGTCTTTCGTATTGATTTGTTTTTTCAAAAGTCTTCCCTAATTCATCTGTCTGTTCTGCCTCATCATTCCTTTTTGATAGGCATCGAGCATTCTCGCATCTGCAAGGATGAAAATACGGTAGCTATTTATGAGACCGCCATGAAATTGGAAAGGTTGAAAATCAGTTTTTGATACAGATTTCCATAAATAATTTTATTATTATATTCCTAATCTCTAACTGCTGAATGCTAGATGAATCTCTTACTTTGTTTTCTTGAAACAGAACATAATTTAAACTATTTTTGGGTTTTTTTGGTTTTGGGGGTTTTTTTGGTTTTGTTTTTTGTTTTTTTTTGTAGCTGGTCTGTGATGTCTTTTAGCTTGAACGAAGTTTTGTTTAGAGAAAACATTTCTTCCTTTATCTGTATAGTCACACAGATTATAGTTTTAAGGGTGGGGGAGGGGCATAGGAAGAAGGAGACCGAGAATCTCAAGCGGACTCCATGCTGAGCACAGACCTGTCACAGAACTTGATCTCACAAGCTTCAGGTCATGACCTGAGCCCAGATTAAGAGTAGGACGCTTAACTGACCGAGCCACACAGATGCCCCTCTTAGTAGATCTTATTAGGAGTGTATCAAATCTATTAGTCTATAATTTATAGAGAAATCAACTTTTGGCTGTTTAATACTTTTATTGACTATTTAGTGTTCCATAGATTTTAAATTTTAATTTCTGCTCTTTATGTTTTTCTTCCATTTTCTTAGAATTGTTATTATCTAACTCCTTTAGAATAATCATTTTTAGCCTTTCTTTTTTTGTATATATACATTTAATGTAATACCTTCTGTCTAAACAATTTTGCCTGCCTCTGCAGGCAATACTAGATTTTTAAAAAATTGTAATTCAGTTCAAAATATTGTCTGTGGATTATTTAGTAATATATAGCTTTACTGTATAACGCTTGATCTGTGGATTATTTAGTAATATATAGCTTTATTTTCAAATATAAGGACATATTCTAGTCATCTTTTATGACTGAATTCCAGTTTAACTACATTGTGATCAAAGGACTTTCTGAATTATCTAGTACTTTAACATTTGTTGAGATTTTCTTTTTACTCCAGTCTATATAAAATTTTTTTACAATACTCTTTGATAAATGTTCATGTGAATGTCAAGAGAATCTGTGCATTCATCTATTTTGTTCTGCAGCACTTCATATATATCAATTAGGTAAATATCTTAATAACTTCCATAGATCTTCTATGTGCTTATTGAATTTTTTTCCTGCTTGGACTTAGTTATGAGAAATGTGTGTTAAAATCTTCTTCATTGTGGATTTTTGCACTCCACCTTTTACTTTTGCCACTTTGTTCTGTATATATTTGGAACTTAAATTGTTGGATGCACACAATTTTAGAATTATTAAATCTTCTTGGTAGATTGACCTTTTTCATTATGAAATGTTTTTCTTCTATTTATTTTTTTGCTCTCTCTTTATTTCTAGTGATACTTCTTGCCTTAAAATATTCCCTATTTGACATTGGCATAACTACATAAGACTTCTTTTGGATACTGCTGAAATAACATGTTTTTCCATTCTTTAGTTTTTTTAGCACTTTTACTCTTTTCTGTATTTATTTCTAGGAGTATTTTCCTTCTTCTTGAAGACTTCCTTTTAGTATCTACTACTAGTGAATTCTCTTCACTATAATTTTGTGGACATGTCTTTATTTCACCTTTACTTTGAAGGATTTTCTCAGTGGGCATAGAATTATATATTTTAAATTATTTTGTTTAAAATGATAATTGCCATTTTTTAAAAAAATTTCTATTAAGAATTCCACTGTCAGTCTTATTTTTAGTCTTTTGGGTTGCAGTTAAGAAATACACCCTTCCTATAACACTAACTTGACTACTAAGATAAGGAAAAACTGAAAAGCGGGAAAAGTTCATAGTGAGGAAAAAAAACAACTATAAGGGGAAGAAACACCATAGAAAATAATTTATTAGACAATTAAGTGACACTTTTGACCAAAGTTTGTAGACTGGCTGGAATTTGATTATTAGCGGTCAGATGAAAACAAGTAATGCTCCACTCTTTGTCAGAATACCTTCCAGAATGTCCTTTAGTAGAACCTGGATGTTACATGAAACTAATTGCCACAAATGAGGTTATAGTTTTAGTAAAATCCAGCATGCATGTAAATTTTGACTCGTACTCCAAACCTAAAATGAAAGTAGAACTATGTTGTTAACAGTCATATTTGATGAAAATAATTAATTCACTTATTCATTGATCAATATCGTATACCAATGAGGTGACAAAAGTTAATTTTCTTTCATTATAATTCACTTGATATATTTTGTTAAAGATATTTATAATATCAGTCAATAAAAATAAATACTGACTTTCAGTGAAGACACGATGCAGACATGCGTATTACATGAGAACATAAACCCTATGAGACTGTGAACTTTGTGTATCTTGTTCTCTGTGGTATCTCTTGCACTGAGATTAAGGTTTATTTCATAGTGCTCAAAAATATGTGTTGAGGGTGCAGGAATGCATTACACAGGTGATGGGGATTAAGACATGCCCTGGGGATAAGCACCAGGTGTTGTATGTAAGTGTTGACTCACTAAATTGTACACCTGAAACTAATATTACACCGTATGTTAACTGGAATTTCAATAAAAATTTTAAAAATATATATGTGTTGAACAAATGGATCAGTTTTTCTCTAAAAGTTGACTTAAAAACATCTTAAGGGTGATGATAATAAGCAGTATAATCTAGTTGGAGAGGCATCTAACAGAAGTCTGTAAACATCAATCTCTTATTCACTCTAAACACATAGTCCAGATAGTATTTACAAATGAGGCAAATCTTGAATGTCCCCTGAGATTGGCTCCGTCACTATTTTTAGGGGATACTGAAGTTACCACGTAGTGTGATCTGAAATGTCTTCAGGCCTAGTTTGCTCTAAAAATTATTAACACCTTTCAATGGTATAAACCACCTCTTGAAACTTTGAACTCTTCATCGTTTGCAGCACTTCTGGCGAGGCTACCAAGCTCTGTATATATTCAGTATGTTTTGATGGTAACAATAGTTTGAAAAGAAAAATATGGAAAATAACTACATATATTTGGGTGAGAAAGATAACTCCAAGTTTAGACATATGAGACAGGCCTACGTTTCTCACCAATAGCATTTCATGATTGTCTACAGTTCCTGCCTGGCTTGAAGATCTTTAATGTAAAATACTTATTTGGTTAGATAGTGGTGAGGCTCTTGCCTCCAGACTTATTTAGCAACTGCCATAACTTTTACTCTCTTAGCATATTATTAGATTCTATGAGTGGTATAAAAAGTGCATAACACAGTCTGTTTTTATGACCATCACAATTTTGTTTTCTGCAAGGAAAAAATAGAGATATCTGCATTTGCTTGAACATGTATTAGAAATTCTGAAACCTCATATTAGAAGTCTGAAACTTCATAGTGGGATTATATATTTGAGGTCTAAATCTTGACTTAACTTTCCTAAAGATATCCATGGTTGGCAAAGCTGGGAAGTTGTGTTATGTAAAACCTTCCTGGTCTACTACTTCTGGGTTAAATTGAGAGTGTTATCACCCATCCTTGGAAAGAGAAAAGTTCCCCTCCCCCCGGAAAAACCGGATTACTTTAACCTTTACAAATGTAAAATAATGCCACCTAAAGGAGCTCCACTGATACAAAACAGAATTAGCATGCAGAATCTACTTTCATGTGAAAAACAGAGCAAAGAAACTATAGTCTGCGTCCTTCACCACTACTTCCCTGGAATAATGGAAAGATCACAGCCTTTTGAATGAGATAAATCTGGATTTGAGTCATATTTGTGAATTAGCACAGGTTTCTTAGTTTCTCACCTACAAAATGGCCTTAATAATGTCGCCACAGAGCATTCTTGTGAAGATTAAATAAGAGAATGCATGTGAAAGCTCTCAGCAATTAGATTTTCAGTAAAAATGAAGTCTAGACTTCTGTTGTTCTTATAGTTGTTTCCACAGAGTTTAACAGAAATTGTCTTTCATTTCATACATTAGCTTTGTCTTTCTATTGGGTTAACATATAATTGAGGAAATGGCCAAGAGTTACGTGGAAAAAAATCACTAATCATCAGGGAAATGCAAATCAAAACCACAATGAGATATTACTTCACATCTGTTAGAATGGCTGTCATCAAAAAGAAAAGAGGTAACAAGTGTTGGTGAGGATGTGGAGGAAAGGGAAGCCCCCCATACACTGTTGGCAGGAATGTAAATCGGTTCAAACACTATGGGAAACAGTTTAGAGTTTCCTCAAAAAACTAGAAATAGAACTACCATATGATCCAGCAATTCCACTTCTGGCATGCAGCCAAAGGAAATGAAATCTCTATCTTAAAGAGATATTTGCACTCCTGTGTTCATAGCATCCTTATTTACAATAACCAAGATATAGAAAGAGCCTAGAGCAATGAGAGATGAATGGATAGAAAAATAGCAAATATACATATATATGGAATATATATATATATATATGAATATATATATATTCCATATAAATTGATCAATGTGGAATATTATGCAAACATAAAAAGGAAAGAAATCTGGCCATGTATGACAACCTATATGGACTTTGAGGACATTATGCTAAGTAAAATAAATCAGACAGGGAAAAACAAATACTCATATGTGTAATCTGAAAAAGCCAAATTCAGAATCAGAGAATAGAATGGTGGTTGCCACAGGATGGGAAATGGGAAGAGTTGGTCAAGGAGTACAGACTTCTAGTTATAAGATTAATAAATTCTGGGCATCTAATGATGATTACAGTTAGCAATACTGTGTTATACACTTCAAAGTTGCTAAGAGAGTAGATCTTAAGTGTTCTCACCACAAAAACAAAATGGTAATTATGTGAGATAATGGAGGTGTTAACTAACTTTATTATAGTAGTCATTTCACAAAATATGTGTTCAAATAATCACCTTGTACATCTTAACCTTATACAATGTTATATGTCAATTATATCTCAATACAGTTGGAAAAAATACAATAATAAGGTCTTAGTCTTCTCCTTAGTACCAGTTTTCAGTCAGTTATAACACTGTGGTCTGGAAATACTACTTACCAGTTTGAGAAATAGACTGGTTCTCTCATTGTTTCATTTATGCCTATCTGCCTGTCTATCTATCTATCTATCATCTATCTATCCATCCATCCATCCCAGATCTTCTATACCTGATATGGATACAAGTGAACTTCAATATTTCTGTATTTATTGTTAAATTTGGTATTTTATTCCTTAAATACTTGAACAAAATTATCGTAAGTGCTATATAAATAGTAGATGCCATTATTATAGCTCAATCAGTAAATACTTCATTTTACAATAATTCATTCAAAAAATTATAGGAGAAAAGATATAAATTTCTTCTGAAAACATGGTTAAAATCAAAATTCAAGTTCTAAGCTGATAAAATTCTTAGTAGTAACAATAAAGCTGACAATACTTACTCAACCAGAAAAGTAGTTGACTTATCCCAATCTTACTCAAAGATTTCTGTTAGGTGACTTTAAATATCTCTTCTCACATACAAAAATGTGTACCTCATTTAATTGAGATAAAGATGCTTTCAATTTCCATTTATAAAATAATGGCCCTAAAGACTTTAAAACAAATAGTTAACACCAGTATGATTTATGGTGGGGATTTCAACAAAACTCCATCACAGATAAAGGTCAAAGCGATAAACTTATATTCCTAATGACAGAGAGTTCCAGAAACAGAGGTAAATCGAAGGTCTGTATACATAATCATGGAATGATAATGTACTAGAGAACACCTGCATTATAACTCTGGCAGAAACCCTGCATCCTAAATGGCTAAGCGGGGAGCAGAGAATGAAAAGATGTTGATCACAACATAGTTACCAACACTCCCTTCACTGCCCCCCCCACCACCAAAAAAAGGAGTAATCCAGATTTATCAGGCAGTCATGGACATTTTTTTAAAAGGAAGTTTTTTTTGTTTTTTGTTTTTAATTTATTTATATTGCATTTTCTTTTAATTTCTGGAAGGATGAATGCACTTACAATAAGTTTTAGCAAACGTATATGATATTTGTAATTCTGTCTTCTTTGTGTAGACCACTCATTATACACATTGGCATTGCCCAGGTGTGTCTTCTTCCCTTGACTACTTGTTTTTCCCATTCTGTGGATTTAACTATCACTTTAGCCATATGTGTGTGTGTGTGTGTGTGTGTGTGTGTGTGTGTGTGTGTCTATACATACAGATATAGAATATATCAGAATCCAGTGTCTCTGTAAGGTATCATTCACAATGTTGGATATAATCCCATATTATTAGCTATACAAAGAAACCTTAAAATGTAACTAATACTCAGAATAAAAGGCAATCAATGAACAACTCTATAAATATACTAAAAACCACTAAATTATAGACTTTAAATGATAAATTCTATCATATGAGTAATTTCTCAAACTATTTCAGCAATAACAAGCAATCACTGGGGTTTCTGAGATGATCCATATGTAATTAGCAGACAAGATTTTAAAAGCATTTATAATAACTAGGCTCAGTATGTAAATTAAAATACACACATAATGATTAAACACATAAATCTTAGCAGATAAACTGAAATGTTCATTGAAGAACCAAATGGAAATTCTAGAAAAAAGTATAGATACATAGATCTTATGTATATGTATACTCCATGTACTTATATCTACATTTATAACTATCTATAGTAAAGTTTTCAACCATAATCATTCTCTACTTGAGACTTCTGTAATAGATACAAGGGTCCAATGACCATCTTCACTTTGTCTCATATGCACCTTGAAGTCAACACATTTAAAACTGAGCTTAACATCTTGTCTAAAACTCCACCTTCTGTATACCTCCACAGAAACAACAGATTCCACCCATCCCATCCAATATGGAAACTGAGATTTACCTTTGAACTCACATTTTTCTTCTCCACTCACATCTAAACAATCACCCAGTGAACACAGATTTTACTTTCTTAGTTTCCGTTTTCTTTTTTCTGCATCACTACTAGATCTATCATGGGTAATTGGGGGGAAAATCTCCTTTGTTCTCTTCTGCCTCTGGTCTTATTTCTTTAAATCCATTCTCTAAACAAAGCATAGTTACAAACTGAAATATAACTAGGGGCGCCTGGGTGGCGCAGTCGTTAAGCGTCTGCCTTCGGCTCAGGGCGTGATCCCGGAGTTATGGGATCGAGCCCCACGTCAGGCTCCTCCGCTATGAGCCTGCTTCTTCCTCTCCCACTCCCCCTGCTTGTGTTCCCTCTCTCGCTGGCTGTCACTATCTCTGTTGAATAAATAAATAAAATATTAAAAAAAAAAAGAAAAGAAATATAACTATACTACGGTTATGATCAGGTATTTTCAATGACTCTACATATCCTTTGAATTAACTCCAATCTTCCTATATTATGTGCAAAAGAGAAGATACTTCCACATCCCCTTCTTCAACTGGAAGAAAAAGATGGGAAAGGGAAATTTTAACTTTAAATCAACTAGGAATCTTGACTATTTTATGGGACTGGGCATTTTAATAATTGACTGAAGGAACTGACTGGAAAAATCATGAGGGAAACCCCATCTGAGTTTCAGCTGGAGAAAAGAGAAATGATTAGCCTCATCAAATGAATATAAAGAATAATAAGAGGAGGATCAGGGTCATGTATACTTTCATTCCAAGGAGGATGGATTTGATACACTAGTTATATGTGCAATTTTTTATACTCGATACAAGCTCTGTACTTCATGTTCCTTTAAAAAAAGAGAAAGAAAAGCTTTATCCTTAGTTTAGAATGCCCTATCTCCTCCTTCTGCCTTACTTGAATAATTACTCTTCATTCTTTAAAACACAACTGGTGATTTTACTTAGCAATTCCTGATTATTCAAATCTTAGTTTGTATTCCGCATCCTTGTTCCCATCATACCCCTTGATCTACACATGCCATCATCCTTACAGTATTGGATTTTGACCATGTGTTTTGGTTCTGACTATTCCATGAATTCTTTAAAGCCAGAGAATATGGCCCATTCATCTTTGTGTTTTCAAAACTGCAAACTGGACCTGAAATATTAGGTTATTGATAAATAAATGAAATGATGTTGCAGAGAAGGAGAGACAAATGGAACTATCAACAACAATAGAGAAGTAAGTATGATTATTTTTGAGAGGGGATGAAGAACTCCATCTGGGGAAGTTCATACTGGAATGGCAAAAGGTCGTTTTTAAAAATAGAGCTTCCTACAGACCTAATAAGCACTAGTTGAAGTTAAAACAGCACAAAAAGCTAGTTAGCACAATAAAATGGGATGCTTTGAAATTGCACTCTCTTTAGATACAGGAATCTGAACTGGAAATTCTGGGAGTTACAAAAAATAGAAGGTATGGTCCCTTCACTCCTTAACATCTCTGTAACCATGCACCACCTTTGGGGAATAATCATCTTCTGAGAAGATCCATCTGATGACTGAGATACAGAGAATACAAGTGATTCTCTCAATTGCTTAATAACGAAACTAAGACAAAACAAAAAACCTATCTTCTCTAAGGAAAATAACCCAATGCTTTGTGTGAGAGAAAATAGAACTAAGGAATGATTTAGCTATAGAAAACACAAGTATGATGATTATTTCAGTTACTCTCAGAAGAAAGGAATGTCTTATGATACCACATACAGAAAACCCAAAAGACTACCAAAAATCTATTGGACTAATAAAGGAATTCAGTAAGATCACAGGATATAAAAATAAATATACAAAAATCCATTACATTTCTATACACAATAAAGCAGCAGAAAGAGAGATTGAGAAAATAATCCCATTTACGATTGCACCAAAAATAATAAAATATCTAGAACTAGGGACCCCTGGGTGGCTCAGTCAGTTAAGCGTCTGTCTTTGGCTCAGGTCATGATCCCAGGGTCCTGGGATGGAGGCCCACATCGGGCTTCTTGCTCAGTGAGGAGCCTACTTCTCCCTCTACTTCTGCTCCTCCCCCTTGTTTGTGCTCTCTCTCTGGCAAATAAATAAGTAAATCTTTAAAAAATATATCTAGGAATAAACTTAACCAAAGTGATGAAAGTCTATACTCTGAAAACTAGAAAACATTGATAAAAGATATCAAAGACAACACAAACGGAAAGATATTCCATGTTCATGAATTGGAAGGACAAATATTGTTTAAATGTCCATACTACCCAAAGAAATCTACACATTAAATGCAAACCCTATAAAAATACCAACAGCATTTTTTACAGAAGTAGAACAAACCAACCTAAAATTTGTATGGAACCACAAAAGACCCTGAATAGCCAAAGCAATCATGAAAAAGAAAAACAAAGAGGAAGTATCACAATCCCAGATTTCAAGTTATACTACAAAATTGTAGTAGTCAAAACAGTATGGTATCAGCATAAAAATAAACACATAGATCAATGGAACAGAATAGAGAGCCCAGAAATAAACCTGTAATTATATGGTCAATTAATCTTTGACAAAGGAGGCAAGAATATGCAAAGGGTAAAAGAGAGTCTCTTCAACAAATGATGTTGGGAAATCTCTATGCAAAAGAATGAAACTGGACCACTTTTTTACTTGGTACACAAAAATAAACTCAAAATGGGTTAAAGACCTAAATGTGAAACCTGAAACATAAAAATTCTAGAAGAAAGCACAAGCAGTGATTTCTCTAACACTGGCCATAGCAACATTTTCTAGATATTTCTCCTAAGGCAAGGGAAATAAAAGCAAAAATAAACTATTGGAACTACATCAAAATGAAATGCAAAGGAAATGACCAACAAAACTGAAAGACAATCTAATGACTCGGAGAAGGTATTTACAAATGACATAATCAACAAAGGGCTAGTATCCAAAATATATACAGAACTGATACAACTCAACACCAAAAAAACAAATAATCCAATTAAAAATGGGCAGAAGACATGGGAGGTTACTCAAAAAATTAAAAATAGAAGTACCATATGATGCAGTAATACAAAACCACCAATTCAGCTAGATATATGTACCCCTATGTTTATTGCAGCATTATTTACAATAGCCAAATATCCTAAAGTGTCCAACACTAGATGAATAGATAAAGAAGTGGGATATATATACAATGGAATATTACTCAGCCATAGAAAAGAATGAAATCTTGCCATTTGCAACATGAATGGATCTAGAGAGTATAATGCTAAGTGCAATAAGTCAGACAGAGAAAGACAAATACCATATGATTTCACCCATATGTGGAATTTAAGAAACAAAACAAAGGAAAAAAGTAACTAACCAAAAACAGACTCTTAACTACAGGGAACAAACTGATGGTTATCAGAAGGGAGTTGGGTGGGGGGATGGGTGAAATAGGTGACAAGGATTAAGAGTACATTTATCACAATGAGCACTGAGTAATGTATGGAATTGTTGAATCACTATATTGTACACCTGAAACTAATATAACACTGTATGTTAACTATATTGAATTAAAATAGAATAAAATAAAAAGTCACTTTCATATTAAAAGAAAGGGGATTTCTTAACATGGGTTTTAACTATTTTTTTTACTTTATTTTTATTTTTTTAAAAGATTTTATTTATTTGAGAGAGAGTGAGAGAGAGAGAGAAAGAGAGAACATGAGCAGCAGGAGTGGGAGAGGGTGAAGCAGACTCCCTGATGAGCAGAGAGACTGATGCAGGGCTCGATCCTGGGACTCCAGGATCATGACCTGAGCTTAAAGCAGATGCTTAACCAACTGAGCCACCCAGGTGCCCCTTAACTATTTCTTTTGAAAAAACTCTACAAAAAAAAAAACCTATTACCTTTTCACCTAATATAAAAAAGTGAAAAATTACCATATAAATAAAATTAGGTGCATATGTTTCTATTTTCTTTTGAAAATATATCCCAGGGTAGAAAATGTTGCTTTAATAATGTTATGACTATCTATCATCTATCTATCTATCATCTTTGTGTATGTATGCACACACATTATATATCAAGGATTATCCCTTTTTTAAAAATTTTCTTATGCTACCCTTTAGTTACTTATTTTGAACATTAAGATACTAAATTTTTAAGAACTTCTTTTAATGAAAAGTTTCAAGTTTATTAATTTAGTTTTTCTAATAAAAATGAAGAAAACAAGGCATTTTACAGAACTGACTATAATCACTGTTATATAGCCAATGGAAGGGAAAGGGGATAAAAAAAATATCTTATGGAGTTAACAATCGTTAATTAGTATTTCATGTTAAAGTAAAGGCATTCAATTTAAAATAATATTAAATGGCTCAAGTGGCATAAAAATGCTCCCAAGTTTGAGTAACAAAATCTAACAGATTGATTAGAGTTGGTTTGGGTCTTCAGAGTTCAACTCTAGAGGCCTTGTCTCTGCCACCTTACTTTTACAATGACATTTTCAGTGCACAGTGATTACTCATTGGGTTTTCCTTTCCCTCTGAATGGTTTATGGCAACAGGAGTCATCAGCCATGAAATTGCAGGAGGTCTCCGAATAAATACTATCATTGACTGAAGGGAAACAGCTGCACACATTTGTAAAGATTTCTATAACACTTAATGTAAAACAAGGCATCACACTGGACCTGGCGAGGTGGTTCTCCTCCTTCTTCTTCCCCTCCTCCTCCTTCTTCTAATGGAAATATCCTGATTTAGGCAGGCAAAGGCTGGATATGTTTTCTTAAGTGAAAAGCAATGGAGACATCCTGGAACTGCTGCAAAGATTAAGCCCCATTCATATAAACACCCATTTCCTATTCCTTAAAGTAAAAAAAAAAAAAAGCTATAAATTAACTTACTGAAGAAAACCACAGGCAAGTATATGCATATACATATATGCACATATATCTGCATATTTAATTTACCTATTGGAAATCTTTTCCCCATTTAAATTCAAACAAGTCCCTTAATGAGTCTTCATCTGTCCCTTCATTTGTTCATTTGTCATGAGTCCCCAGAAATGAAAGACTCCATTTTATGAATGAAGATAAAATGTTCCTTGAATAGTGAATCTTTCTTAATAAAAGGAGAATTCAGGTTAAAGCAAGGGGGATAATCAGTACTTGAGGGCCTTGGGTTATTTTTTCTAAAGTTTTAATTCATTTATATCTTCACTAAAAAGAAAAATGTAAATTAATCTCTGGGTTACCATTTAGCACACAAGTGAGTTCTAAGATATTATCTGAGGGAATTAAGACAGCCGAAATTATCCTGATATAAGAGAAAATCAATAGTATTCAGTAATGTGTAATTGCATTTTATTTTAGTGAATGTTAGAATAACGACATATACGTGTTAAACCACAAGCATCTTATGGGCTTTAAAATATGTGGTTAGGGGATTTTCCAGCTGCCACATATCCTGCCAGATGCTTCGGGTTTTTGGTCTATTCCACAGATTTGGAATGAAGAAACTTGCTCTGCAGAAGTGCCAGGGCCTGCATTCAGATGCTTTCCTCCAGCCACAGAGCTGCCTGCAGTTCCCGCCCTCAGGATCTCTGCCCATCAACAACTTTGCCTCGAGTTTCAATGTGCTGATCATAATAACAAAGACGAGGAGAGCTACTTTCAGTCACATGAATTTAGAGCTGAAGAGCTCTAATTTTTTTTTTTTTTGGCGTGGTTATTCAGATGAAATTGTATAACACGGTAATGAAACTTACAAGGTTAAAAATTAAAGGCCAAAATAACATTTAAATAGGATGTGAAACACACAGTATAATCATAAAGCGGTAGACTAGTTTCCAAAAGTCACTACAGAACACTAATCTCATAAACTTATAATGAGTACTATGTATATAAAGATATGTGTGCATAATAAAAGCTTAGATATCTTTGACGCAAACATTTGTAATATAAATAACCTTCTCAGCAAACATGTGCACAGGGATATTTTGAAACTCACAACACTTGTCAAGGGGAAATTAATTTCCACTTGAAATAAGGTAATGTGAATGTCAAAAATGCCCTTTGGAAGTTTAATCACAAAACAAAAGATCATGCCTAAGGAGTAAATTTACATACAAAAAAATGATCTATCACACGGCCTAAATGTTGCTTTATTGCAACCCAGTTTAGTAAGTAATCTAGCTGTGTGATCTTGGGTGAGTCAGTTTCAGTGTGCGCATATAAATAACTGACTTGTGAGGGTACAGTGAGGCATGTATTCAACAATCATAAAAATAACAAAGCAAGTCCATGATACCTTATTTTAAAAATTGTAAGATATCTTTATATCCATACATCTATATGTATAGACAGGAGTTATTTACATAACTAATGATGGCTATACTTTCCTATTTCCATCTTAAACACAAGTATACATGTACTTATAAAAATTTAATTTTTAGATTTGATAATAGTTTATAATATTATGAAATATTCTTCATATCAAAGGAAGAAAAGTCCTATAGGATCATCTCTTCCAAGAGTAATAACAAGAGGCAGATTTGTTCAAAATTTTAAAATGACTGTTGAAAAATGTTGAAAAGCTATCAGAGAATTTTTTTTAATGATTTTTTATTATATTATGTTAGTCACCATACAGTACATCCCCGGTTTCCGATGTAAGGCTCAATGATTCATTAGTTGTGTATAACACTCAGTGCACCATACAATACGGGCCCTCCTTATTACCCATCACCGGTCTATCCCATTCCCCCACGCCCCCTCCCCTCTGAGGCCCTCAGTTTCTTTCTCGAAGTCCATAGTCTCTCATGTTTCATTCCCCCTTCTGGTTACCCCCTCTTTCTTTATCCCTTTCTTCTCCTACCGATCTTCCTAGTTCTTTTGTTCCATAGATGAGAGAAATCATATGATAGTTGTCTTTCTCTGCTTGACTTATTTCACTTAGCATTATCTCCTCCAGTGCCATCCATGTTGTAGCAAATGTTGAGAACTCGTTCTTTCTGATAGCTGAGTAATATTAGATTGTATATATGGACCACAACTTCTTAATCCAGCCGTCTGTGGAAGGGCATCTCGGCTCCTTCCACGATTTAGCTATTGTGGACATTGCTGCTATGAACATTGGGGTGCATATGGCCCTTCTCTTCACTACGTCTGTATCTTTGGGGTAAACACCCAGTAGTGCAATGGCTGGATCATAGGGAAGCTCAATTTTTAACATTTTAAGGGACCTCCACACTGTTTTCCAGAGTGGCTGTACCAACTTGCATTCCCACCAACAGTGTGGGAGGGATCCCCTTTCTCCACATCCTCTCCAACAATTGTTGTTTCTTGCCTTGTCTATTTTTGCCATTCTAACTGGCGTAAGGTGGTATCTCAGTGAAGTTTTGATTTGAATTTCCCTGATGGCTAATGATTTTGAACATTTTTCCATGTGTCTGTTAGCCATTTGTATGTCTTCATTGGAAAAGTGTCTGTTCATATCTTCTGCCCATTTTTTGATTTATTTGTTTCTCATGTATTGAGTTTGAGAAGTTCTTTGTAGATCTTGGATACCAGTCCTTTATCTGTAGTGTCATTTGCAAATATCTTCTCCCATTCCGTGGGCTGCCTCTTGGTTTTTCTGACTGTTTCCTTGGCTGTGCAGAAACTTTTAATCTTTTTTTTTTTTTTTAAGATTTTATTTATTTATTCGACAGAGATACAGCCAGTGAGAGAGGGAACACAAGCAGGGGGAGTGGGAGAGGAAGAAGCAGGCTCATAATGGAGGAGCCTGATGTGGGGCTCCATCCCATAATGCCGGGATCACGCCCTGAGCCGAAGGCAGACGCTTAACCGCTGTGCCACCCAGGTGCCCCCTGCCTTGTTAATTTTAACCATTCTAACTGGTGTAAGGTGGTATCTCATTGTAGTTTTGATTTGTATTTGCCTGATGGCAAGTGATGTGGAGCATTTTTTCATGTGTCTGTTGGCCATTTGTATGTCTTCTCCGGACAAGTATCTCTTTGTGTCTTCTGCCCATTTTTTGGGTGTCGAGTTTGAGGAGTTCTTTATAGATCTTGGATACCAGCCCTTTATCTGTAATATCATTTGCAGATATCTTCTTCGATTCCATAGGTTGCCTTTTTGTTTTGTTGATCGTTTGCTTTGCCGTGCAGAAACTTTTTATCTTGATGAAGTGCCAATAGTTCACTTTTGCTTTTATTTCCTTTGCCTTTAGAGACGTGGCTTGCAAGAAGTTGTTGTGTCCAAGGTTGAAGAGTTCTTTTGATTTTGATATGAGACAGGAATCCATTATCTTTCTTTCCTGATTGCATTCGAGTCCTCTGTCTTTCTTGGTGAGTCTAGCTAAGTTTGTCAGTTTTGTTTATCTTTCCAAAAAAGGCAGCTCTCATTTTCATTGTGTGTGTGGTTTTTTTTTGTCTTTTTAGTCTCTGTTGGATTTATTTATGCATTCCTTTTTGTTATTTCCTTATTTCTACTAATTTGGGGCTTTGTTTGCTGTTTTTTTTTTTTTTTTTCTACTTCTTTACCACAGAAATCAGGCTGTTTATTGGAGAGCATTCTCATGGATTGATGAAGACTTGAATTTCTATGAACGTCCCCCCCGTAGAGCTACTTTTGCTGCATCCCATAAGTTTTTGTAGGTTGTCTTTTTCATCAGTGTCAAGGTATTTCAAAAAATTTTTTTTATTTCTTCTTTGACTGTTGGTTGTTCAGTAGCATGTTGTTAAATCTCCACATATTTTTTTAAGATTATTTAAGTATCTGGCAGAGAGTGAGACAGCGAGAGAGGGAACGCAAGCAGGGGGGTGGGAGAGGGAGAAGCGGGCTTCCCACTGAGCAAGGAGCCTGATTCGGGGCTAGATCCCAGGCTCCTGGGATCACGACCTGAGCTGAAGGCAGATCGTTAATGACTGAGCCACCCAGGCCCCCCAATCTCCACCTGTTTTTGACTGTCCCATTTTTTTCTTGAGACTGATTTCTAGTTTCATATCATTGTGGTTGGACAAGATTTGTAGCAGAAGGTGAAGAGAGCATTCAGATGAAAGGTTTGTTTCCTGGAGGGTTTTCTGAGGGCAGACCATGAGTTCCGTGGGGACGGAGGAAGGTTTTGTGAGACGGGGGGTGGGGTTAACCCTTGTTAGAATTACTGACTACTACCATGCAGGCTGTGTGCTACCGTTCACACCGTAGTCCTGATGGGCTTGTACTTCATTAGAAATATTTTCTAGGAGGTGTAGGCATAGGCTTCTCTAAAAGAAAGGTGCCATGTGGGTTCATGGCATGACCCCAGGTCAGCAACCAGGATGTATGGTATTGTGGGGGATCAGAACCAGGCTTTCTGTGGGAAGTGACGGAAATAGGGTATGGTGAGCTCCATGACCTCATAGGTGAGGTCCCGAGTGACCCACTGGGTGTTGGGTTCCGTGGATCTGTTTCATCAGGTGCTGTGGAATTCAGGGACACCCTCCTGTCTGTGGATTTGTGTGGAGACAGGTAGACATCAGTGTCTGGCCAGGCACGAGGGTCGCACTGGACCACCACCAGAGGTGCAGCACGCGGGGGAGCCACTGCTTGGTTTCCACGAAAGCTGACCAGGGTCTGTGACCGTGATTCCTAGCAGCTGCAAGGGGAGAGGAGGCCGGGGGTGGTGCACACTTCCTAGACTTGTGGTCAGGACTAGTCTGGAGCCCACTGAAGTCAGCCACTCCTGGCACAGAAGGCCCCCAGTCAGTGTAGCTGTGGGCACTGCTCCCATGGCACTTTCGGGCCGGCTCCATGCTGCCACCTCCTGCTTTTCATCATCATCTTCAAGGTCGTGTGCCTCTGCTCTTGCCCCATGGCCTCCGGGGTATTGTCCGTCCTCCATCTGGCCCTCGTCCCTGGTGCCCTGTGCAGTCCGATGCCAGGGTAGCCTTCTCGAGACAAATATCTGGCCCTGATGGAACACTTCCATGGATCTCGTGTGATGCGAGGATGGTGTCCTGCGCTGGAAGGGGGCTGCAGGTCCCCAATCAGGAGAGCCATGTCTCCCTTTTCAGCATGGCCTGCCCTCCCCTCAGTCTTCTTCAGGGAAGCTCTCCCCACTTCCTGAGATGACAGCTCTGAACTTAAAAGTGGATGTTATTTTACATATCTCTATGCCTTAGTTCATCCATGGCATGTCTTTCAACGCCGTTAGTGAGGTTTTTTTGTTTTTTTTTTTTTTTTTTAGCAGTTCTGAAGGGCTGTCTGCTCAAGGAGGGGATGACCTGGGTGGGGCAGCTTTCCCTCTCATCTCCCTCAGCCTGTCTCTGAGCCCTGGGGCCAGCTGTCCCACTGAGGATTGAGGGACCCGAGCCAGCCCATCCTGAGCCCAGGCTGTGTGTCAGCTGTGTAGACGGATGCGTGTCGGAGCGGTGGGCAGCTGGCATAGGCCAGGGGCAGGCAGTGTCTCCCCATTCCTTCCCTCCCTTCCTCCCAGAGGTAGCTCAGAGCAGCCTTCAACCCCTGCATCTCCAGATCCCTTGACCTATGCCTCCTGTGTTCAGCTGGTGACCTTGGAGTTTCGCATGGATTCTACCTCCCATACCCTCTCCTGTAGCAGTTCCTGGATCAGGGGAGGGGTCGGACCCTTGTCTGATTTTGGTCTTCTTCCTGTCCCGCACCAAGCCCACTCACCTTTGCATCTTCCATGTATGTGCTTGGAAGCAAGTCCATCCACAGGGAACCTATTAGCCAAATGGATCCAGGTAATGAACATTGAAGTAGAGATCCAGGATCCATAATAAACCTGCTCTGAAACCTGTCCCAAAGTCTGTGACTCTCTCACACTGAAACAGAAACAATAATAGCTTTCTGGACTGTGAAGTGACATGTGTCTCTACTTCCAATCTTGAAGGCATAGGTGCCGAGCCTGGACAGAAAAGGACCATGGCTCCCGTGGGCTGGGATCCACAGTAAGAACTCAGTGAAATCTGAATTCGAGGCATAGAGTGAATAATTATTGTAGAGTGAATCCTCCCAAGTAGGGCTTATGCACATTGCAGAGGAAAAGCTTTTTCAAAGAGGTTCCTGAAAGAAAAATCTTTTTAAAAAATTTATTTTAATTCCAGTAGAGCTAACATACAGTGTTACATTCGTTTCAGGTGTACAAGAGAGTGATTCAGTAATTCTATATATTACTCAGTGGTCATCCAGAAAAGTGTCCTCTTAATTCGCTTCATCTATTTCACTCATCCCTCTATGCACCTCCTCCTCTCTGGTAACCATCTGTTTGTTCTCTATTGTTAAGAGTTTGTATTTTGCCAGGCCCATACTCAGGCAACCCTGTTTGGGTAGAGTTTCCGTGTCCCCTGCGAGGGGGGATGGGGGTGGGCACGCTGTGAGCCGGTATTTCCAGGCTTTTGTTCCCTGGCGGCTTTCTCTGGCGGTCTGCTGTGCCTCTTCTGAGAGTCAGAGCAGCAGAGGCTGAATTGTCACAGAACAGAGGGATTGCGGCCCATTCTCCACCGATGTTCTGGCCACTTTAACTCCGTTACTGTTGGTGCTGCTCAACCCTGTAGCGTCCCGGGATGTGCGCCCCACACCCGGCGTCCCTGCCCTCACTTCCAGGGCGGGCGCGTCTCTGTCCTTTGTGTTTCTAATGCCGCCAGCCGCCAGCCGCCAGCCGCCAGCCGCCCCCCGCGCGCTCCCGGATCTCCCGGTCTCAGTCTGGATCCCGTGAGCACACCAGGATTCCGGAGTTCCGTGAGAAGCCTGGTGGCGCGCGCACCCGGTTCAGGGGCTCAGTCTGCTGTTTCGTGGGTGCCGACCGTGAGTCCGCCCGCTCCCCCGTGCAGGTGGCCCGCCAACCGCCAGCCGCCCTGCGCGCGCTCCAGAAGCTCCTGGTCTCAGTCTGGATCCCGTGAGCACACCGGGATTCAGGAATTCCGTGAGAAGCCTGGTGGCGCGCGCACCCGGTTCAGGGTCTCAGTCTGCTGTTTCGCGGGTGCCGACCGTGAGTCCGCCCGCTCCCCCGTGCAGGTGGCCTGCCAGCTGCCAGCTGCCCCGCATGCGCTCCGGGAGCTCCCGGTCTCAGTCTGGATCCCGTGAGCACACGGGATTCCCGGGTTCCGCGAGATGCCTGGTGGCGCGCGCTCCCGGCTCACCAGTCTCAGTCCGCTCTCTCGCGGGTGCCCTCTGTGAGTCCGCCCGCTCCCCCCCCCCCCCCCGCAGGTGGCTGCCGCTTCCTGGCGCCCGAACGCGGCGGCTCCCTCCCCCTTCCGTTTATCTTCCGATATCTGTGCCCGGTTTCAGGGCTCCCCGCTTCGTACCTCAATACTCAGCGCTGGAGATGTTCATTTGTAGAGATCCAGATGTATCTTCCTGCGTCTCAGGCTGATTCCGTGGTTGTTTAGGCTGGTCTGGTACCTATCCAGCTCGACTCAGGGGACCGGCTGAAAAAGGGGTCCCCTACTCCTCCGCCATCTTAACTCCTCTCTTGTACCTGAAATAGTATTTAAAAACACTCAGCTCAGCCTCTTCTACAAAGTGAGCCAATGCTTATAAACATGGCTAAAATATTCCCTTACCGACGATGACTTCCCAGCCATCGTAGTGTTTAACTGGTATGACTGTGACTTACATTAGTCAACATTTGCAGAGAAAGAACTTAGTGCATCCAGGGGGCACTTCATGTTGAAATTAGTTTGTGACAATGAGCTACTGTGTTTTATACTGTAGTCCAAGGGAATGGTGCCAGACATCTCTAAGGTGTCTAGCAGTTCTACAATTCTGATTTTAAGTGGTCTGTGTGCTTCAGAGATTTGGGCAGGAGAAGGGCAGGAGTCCAGAGACTGTGAACACTTCTGTTACCTGTGCTGACCATGGAGCAGGTAGCCTTCTGTGGGCATCATTTTGATTTCTTGGTACTCTTGTGAAAGGTGCTTTTGTCTCAAATTCCTCCATTTAGGAGCAATTATAATGATAAAAGTAATGTTTATCTTATATCATCTGTGGGCCCTGATCCTGGGCTCCCAGGGAAGCTATCCTTTAACATTTTACCCGGCTCAAAATGACTGGGCAAAACCTCAAAGCATGGGCCCTATTTCTGCCCCAAGCACATGTTGTACATCTGTTTCGAGAAGAAAACAATAACCAAAAATGCCAACATGAAGATAAGAAAAAATAAAGAACCTCTTTGGCTCCCATAAGATTAAAGTCATACTGACATGTACATACTGAAAATGCATGAAATCATTGCATGTCCTAAAGCCCAAGCCTTGGAGGGTCTGAGAGCCACTGACCTTGCCCAGAACCAGGCACACCCCAGCAGGGAGGGCTGGTGCAGAAAGGGAAGGGGCAGGACGCTGAGGGTGGTCTGCAGCTAGAGGGGTCCCTGGAAGGGGCCAGGTGTGCGTGGGGAGCCCGGCCCACAACCCCACCCATGCCTGTGCTGGGTGTTGAGTAGAGGAGGCGCCTCTTGGACCCCCTGCACTTTCAGGGTTCCAGGGGCTTGAGGGCGGGTTGCCCGGCATCCAAGGGGCTAGGGCACCACCCTCCCCGACCAATCACCGCTTGGGGGTGGAGCTACGTCTCTGTGGGCGGTCCCAGAGTTGCAGCGGGTTGCAGACCTGGGGCAGAAGAAGGGGCACTGGGAGAGAGAGAGTTGCCCTGTGGAGGTCCGGGCTGGTGAGTGAGCAGCATGCCCCGGGGTGGGGGTCGGGGGGTAGGGTGCGCCCCAGGTGGGAGGCAGGGTTCTGGAAGGGCACGTGGAGAGGGTTCATTGTGGGGACTCAGGTGAGTTTTCTTTTTCCCTTTAAAGTCTCTTCCGCCCCATGTCCTCAACTGGCCTTATTCCCCATACCCGTGAACTCCAGGGCGCCCACTCACCTGAACTTTTGTGGGATGGGTTGCAGAATTTCAGGGTTTCCCCTGTTCCCCGGGAAGAGTGTGGGTAAGGACCTCACAGAATCCCCACCTTCAGTGGGGTGTCCCCCGGTTCTCTGACACAGTGCAGGTGATGCATCTTGAGCAGTACCCCGAGTTCAGCAGGGTGTGCCCTGGTCCCCCAGGCACAGGTGTGGCAGTAGCAAGCCCCAGAGCCATCCCCCAACTTCAGCATTATGCCCCGTGTGCCCCCGAATTAGTGGTAATTGGCTGTTAGAATCATGCAGGAAAATCCTCCAGGTGGGGGCCTGGAGGCGGGCGTAAACCAGACCCCACTCTAGTTGCATTGGGAATAGACGAATTGAGGGTTTCTTTAGAAGAGTAAGTCTGCTTTCCAGAAAAGGCAAGGTCATTGGTCTATTGAGAATGAAGATAATTACTGCTAAACAACAAGTATGTGTTGCCCCTTCGTCCAGAAACCGAAGCAGGTGTGCAGGCTTTAGGTCAGAGGTGCCTTCTTCTCCCCAGCTGACAGCACTTCTCTGCTCTGGCTCCATGAGACCCGAGGTTTTGAACGTCAGCATCTGAGTCAGGGAGGCAGCTTGTCACAGGACGCCAGTGTTCAGAGGAAACACAGCTATTTTGGCATAATGTCCTATCTATGTCAGGACTGGAGGTAAAACCTCTCATTATCTCAAAACCTCCTGGGCTTTTCTCTTTTCTCTAGTTGAGCCACAAAGTAAAATTGAAGTAGCTGTCAGCATTCTGGGTTTGGTGCAAGAATTACTTAGTTTCCCTGCAGGTAGAACTTTGCAGGGGATCACAATTTCTCTGTCCATTTATTGCTTACAAATGTATTTTGACTATCTGTTTCCTAGGAACCCTCTTTTATTAGAAAGGGAAGGTGAGATTCACTCTGTGCCTGTTTGTAACATCTAATTTGTTCCTTCATCTAACAATGTTTATTCAATTGGGCCTAAGATATGGTTGAGTGGCCAGCATCTAGAGTTAGATGGCTTTTTTTCATCTGATACAGACTTGGATGATGTCATTTGACAAAGGTGATGTTTCATCATTGATTAGTTTATTCATCAGAAGAGTTAAAATTAGGGTGGAGGGAAAATTCAAAATTATCCAAATGGGCCTGTTCCTGTTTAAAAGTTGAGCTTGACTTTCTAGTTTTACTGTTATCTCGATATTTTGAGGTGCCATATTCTGTCTGTAGTTTCTTTGGTGGTGGAGTCAGAAGGAGAGTCTGGGAATTCTTTTGGATAGTGGCATGCTGGTGGCTTCAAGGGGCTTGGCGTCAGGAGCCTTGGGGTGAATTCTGCAACTGCTTGCCTGACCCTGGGTGCATCTCGCAGAGGTTTTGTTTCCTCTTATGAAATTGCCAGCAGATAATGTTCTGCTTAAAGGGGAACCCTCCCATCCTGTTGGTGGGAATGCAGAGTGGTGCAGACAGTCTGGGAAACAGTGTGGGGGTTCCTCAAAAAGTTAAACATTGAACAACCACATGATCCAGCAATTGTTCTCCTAGGTGCTTACCCAAAAGATACAAAAATGCACATTCGAAGGGGGTACATGCACCATGATGTTTATAGCAACAATGTCCACAGTAGCCAAACTATGGAGAGAATCCCAAAGTCCATGCACTGATGAATGGATAAAGCAGATGTGGGATGGATATATATATATATGGGAATATGACCCAGCTTCAAAAAGAATGAAATCTTACCATTTGCAAGGATGTGGATGGATCTAGAGTGTATTAAGCTAAGCAAAATTAGTGAGGAAAGACAAATATCCTATGCTCTCACGCTTGTGGAATTTCAGAAAGAAAACAGATGAACAGAGTTGAGGGGTGATGAGAAAGGCAAACAAGGAAATAGACTCAACCTTGGAGAACAAACTGAGTGTTGCTGCAGGACAGGGGCGTGGGGGGAAGAGTTAAATGGGTGAGGGGTATTAAGGAGGGCGCTTGTGATGAGCACTGGGTACTGTATGCAGGTGAGGAATCACTAAATCCTACCCCTGAAGCGAATATTCCATGGCATGTGAACTAACTGGAATTTAAGTAAAAGAAGAAAGGAAAAAGTGTTCTGCTTCATGAAGAGTGAGGTAAAATTGTAGTGATTTGGGCTGTACTGTTCTATAGATGATAGTTGTAAAACACCCTGTTGTAAGATACACTAGTTTCTTATCACATAAGGAGTCCTCAGAAAGCTGCAATGAAAGATTCAGATCTCAGAGCATGTTCATGTTCCACTGATATGTTACAGTTTGCACAGGTAGGACAGAAGGAGAGAAAGGCAACAGAAGGGGAAAGTAGGTGTGAACCTTTCATTAGTTAGCATTATAGCTTTCTCATGAAAGCCTTGCGCCAGTGTGATTTTGCAAGAAGAGGGGGAATCCGGGAGCTTTGCAGGAGACGGGGGAGTTCCAGGTCTGGGTAAAGCTGACAGGGGTCCCAGAGGAGAGCTGAATGCATTGTGCAGCAGGGTGTGGGCAGGGTGGGCTCCAGGGGTGGCTGTGGGTCTCCTGTGTGAGAGTTGTGACAGGTGAGGGCTGTGTGCAAGTTCCTGGCTGAGGACAAGTGAGGCACAGGTGGAGAGCTGGCAGAAAACCTTTTTCTGGGCCACCAGCCTCACCCAACACACACAGCCTCACCTTCTGTCCCTGTCACTCCAATTCAGACTTCTCAGAAGGCGAGTGAGAACACATCAAGAGCATTCTAAACAGAAGGGAAAGCATGTGCAAAGGCTCTGGGGCAGGAGAATTCCAGATATGTCCAGGAGCAGCAAGAAGGCCCTGTGGCCACAGGGGACAGCTTAGGACATGACCTCAGGGAGGTGACAGAGGGCGACAGAAAGCCATTCCAGGGCTATAACCCCATGAGACCCTGTTTCACTAGGCCATCGTGGCTACAGCGTTGAGAACAGATGACAGAGGGTTGAAGATGGCAAGGCAGGTCAATGACGAAGCTTTTCCAGGAACTCAGGCACTGTGGACCAGACAGGTGGCCTTGGATGGAGTGGTTAGACCTATTCTGGGTCCATTTTGAA
This sequence comes from Ursus arctos, assembly GCF_023065955.2. Classification (NCBI taxonomy): domain Eukaryota; kingdom Metazoa; phylum Chordata; class Mammalia; order Carnivora; family Ursidae; genus Ursus; species Ursus arctos. The sequence continues at coordinate 56,368 of NW_026623085.1, read as the reverse complement.
GATGGAGCTCACAGGATTTGCTGATGAGTTAGATATTAGGAGCAGGAGAACGGAGGAATTGGGGTAACTCCCAGCTGTTGTGGGTTGTCCTGATCGAGGGGAAGGAGAGGGTTTCTGGGGTAAGGAGGTAGTCCGTGTTCCGCATGCTGAGGAAGGTGCCTTTCCCGGTGGATCTGCTGAGGTTTGTGTCTGGGAGAACCTTTCACATCTCCTCCCTCAGCAATGCTCAAGTACAAGTATCCCCCAGCTTTTAAACGTTCACAGTAAGACGCTTGGCTTTCTTGAAAGAACTACGTTATTACCCAGCTTCAGTGAGAGGAAGAGACCTAAAGAGGATTTCCCTCTTATGAAAAAAGGTGAACAGTGAGAATCGCGTTCAGCATCTGTTTTGGGGAGAAGCACGACAGAGGCGGCGTGCACCCCAACCAGCTCCTTCCGCTGGGAACCGCTCTCCGCATCCAGCCACCAGCACTTTGAATTGTGTCTGTGAGCCTCTGCTGTGCTTTATCTTCATTTATGCTGGGCCTCCGTTAGAAACTTGTGTCCTGAGGCCTAAGAAAAGCCAAAGAGAAGGAATCTTGGAGTCTGAGCACACTGTCCAATTTTTCCGTGTAAATGAATGGTCATTCCTTCTTTACACCATTTCTGCTGTGCAAGGTTTCTCAGAAGCCCTGTACTTTCAAAGAGCAGGGAAACCTATACCCCATGCTGCGGGGTTAGTTTTAGTCTCCATGCTGGACAGAACATTTCATGACTGTCGGATTTTCTCACTCAAACATTGAGACTTGGACCACCGTCACCCGTTTCTACCACCCCATCCCCGAATCTGGCACCTACCAATCTGCTCTCAGTATCTATGCGTTCAGTATTTGTTTATTCCACGTGGAATGTACATGAGAGCATCTGGTATTTGTCTTTCTGTGTCTGAGTTACTTGGCATAAGGCCCCCAAGGTCTGTGTTTCCATGTCTGGTTATTGTGAATAATGCTGCAGTGAACGTGGGAGTGCATCTGTCTTTTTGAGGCAGTATTTTTGTGTTCTCCAAATCAATACTCAGTAGAGCCATTACTGGGTCATGTGTAGTTGTATTAATTTTTTCAGGAACCTCCATACCGTTTGTCACAGCGGCTGCACCAATTTCCATTCCCACCAACAGCGCACAGTGTCTCCTCGTCTGCACACCCTTGACCCCACCTGGTGTCTGTCTCTGGGACAATTGCTGTTCCAACAGTTGTGAGGGGATAGCCGATTGTGGGTTTGACTGATGTTTCCCTGACGATGATTAGTGATGTCGAACAACTTTTTCTGTCTGTTTGGCACCTGTGTGCCATCTTTGGACAGTATCTATTCACATATTCACCCCATTTTTTATACAGTTTTTTTTGTTTTGATTTGTATGAGTGTTGTGTGCATTTTGGATATTAGCCTCTTCTCACACATATGATTCGCAGATATTTTTTTCTTATTGGGTCAGTGGCCTTTTAAGTTTTTGATGGTTTCTTTTGCCGTGTGGAAGATTTCAGTTTGATGTTGTTCCACTTGTTTATTTTTGCTTTTGTTGCCTTTGCATTTGGTGTCCGATCTGAAGACTCTTTGCCAAAACCAATGTCGAGAGACTTAGTACCTGTGTCTTCTTGGAGGTTTATGGATTCGGGTCTTATGTTCAAATCATTCATCCATTAAAAATTTTGTGTGTGGTGTAAGAAAGTGACCCAGTTATATTCTTCTGCATTTAGTGTCCAGTTTGCCTGTTACCGCTCACTGAAGACACAGTCCTTCCCTCATGGCATATCTTCTGCTGCTGTGTCGTAAGTTAGGGTCATCTACGTGTGGGTAAGTTTCTGAGCTTTCTGTTCTGTTCCACTGACCTGGTGTCTGTGTTTCTGCCAGTACCATCCTGTTTTGATGACAACAGCTTTGTAATCTAGCTTGAAATCCAGGAGTGTGTTGACTGCACCTTTCTTTCTCCAGGTTGCTTTGGGTATTTGGGGTCTTTTGTGATTCCATACAAGTTTGAGGACTGTTTTCTATTTCCTCGAATAATGCCACTGGAATTCAGATGGGGATTTCATCACATCTGTCGATTGCTTTGGGTACGATGGACATGTTCACATAATTAACTCTTCCAGTTAAGGAGCATGGCGTATGCTTCCATTTGTTTGTGTTGCCTTCCAAATCTTTGACCCATACATTCTGTCCCCCCTCGACACACATGTTTTTCATTTCTTTTCTGCCATGTGTTGAGTGTACTATGTCTTTCTCATTGTTGGTTACTTTTATTCCTAGATTTTTTTTTTTTGATGCAATTGTAAATGGCATTGCTTTTTTAATTTGTCTTTGCGAAAGTGTGTCATCAGTATACAGAAATGCAAGAAGTTGGGTCATCTGGGTGGCTCCATAGGTGAAGCGTCTGCCTTCTGCTCAGGTCAGGGTTCTGGGATCGAGCCCCGTGTTGGGCTCCCCGCTTAGCGAGGGTCTGCTTCGCCGTCTTTCTGACACTCCCCCGGCTCGTGCTTTTTCTCTTCCTGTCAAATAAATAAATAAAATCTGAAAAAAAATAAAGACAACAGGTCTCTGTATATTGACTTTATATCCTGCAGCTTTCTTGAATTTGTTTATTCTAACAGTTTTTTTTTTTTTTTTGGTGGAATCCTTTGGGATTTCATGTCATTTGCAAATAGTGACAGTTTTCCTGTATGGATTTCATATCTTTCTCTTTTTTTAAAATTATGTTAGTCACCCTACAGTACTTCATTTGTTTTTGATGTAGTGTTCCAGGATTCATTGTTTGCATATAACACCTAGTGCTCATTATGACACGTGCCCTCCTTAATACCCATCACCAGGATAACCCATTCCCCTACCCCTCCCTTTCTGCAACCTTCAGTTTGTTTCCCAGTGTCAATAGTCTCTCATGGTTCATCTCCCCCTCTCATTCCCCACCTTCACTTTTCCCTTCCTTCTCCTAATGTCCTCCATGCTATTCCTTCCATTCCACATAGGAGTGAAACCATATGATAATTGTCTTTCTCTGCTTGACTTAATTTCACTTAGTATAATCCCCTCCTGGTCCATCCACGTTGGTGCAAATGGTGGGTATTCATCCTTTCTGATGACTGAGTAATATTCCATTGTATAGATGAACCACATCTTCTTTGTCCATTCATCTGCTGAAGGACATCTTGGCTCCTTCCACAGTTTGGCTATTAGGGACATTGCTGCTATGAACATTGGGATACAGGTGCCCCTTCTTTTCATTACTCTGTGTCTATGGGGTAAATACCCAGTAGTGCAATTGGTGGGTCGTAGGATAGCTCTGTGTTCAACGTCTTGAGGAATCTCCATATTGTTTTCAAAAGTGGCTGTACCAGCTTGAATTCTCACGAGTAGTGTTAGAGGGCTCCCCTTTCTCCACATTCTCTCTGACTTTTTTTATTTCCTGTCTTGTTAATTTCTTCTCAAGATTTTATTTATTTATTCCACAGAGATAGAGACAGCCAGCGAGAGAGGGAACACAAGCAGGGGGAGTGGGAGAGGAAGAAGCAGGCTCATAGCGGAGGAGCCTGATGTGGGGCTCCATCCCATAATGCCGGGATCACGCCCTGAGCCGAAGGCAGACGCTTAACCGCTGTGCCACCCAGGTGCCCCCTGCCTTGTTAATTTTAACCATTCTAACTGGTGTAAGGTGGTATCTCATTGTAGTTTTGATTTGTATTTGCCTGATGGCAAGTGATGTGGAGCATTTTTTCATGTGTCTGTTGGCCATTTGTATGTCTTCTCCGGACAAGTATCTCTTTGTGTCTTCTGCCCATTTTTTGGGTGTCGAGTTTGAGGAGTTCTTTATAGATCTTGGATACCAGCCCTTTATCTGTAATATCATTTGCAGATATCTTCTTCGATTCCATAGGTTGCCTTTTTGTTTTGTTGATCGTTTGCTTTGCCGTGCAGAAACTTTTTATCTTGATGAAGTGCCAATAGTTCACTTTTGCTTTTATTTCCTTTGCCTTTAGAGACGTGGCTTGCAAGACGTTATTGTGTCCAAGGTTGAAGAGTTCTTTTGATTTTGATATGAGACAGGAATCCATTATCTTTCTTTCCTGATTGCATTCGAGTCCTCTGTCTTTCTTGGTGAGTCTAGCTAAGTTTGTCAGTTTTGTTTATCTTTCCAAAAAAGGCAGCTCTCATTTTCATTGTGTGTGTGTGTGTTTTTTTTTTTTTTGTCTTTTTAGTCTCTGTTGGATTTATTTATGCATTCCTTTTTGTTATTTCCTTATTTCTACTAATTTGGGGCTTTGTTTGCTGTTTTTTTTTTTTTTTCTACTTCTTTACCACAGAAATCAGGCTGTTTATTGGAGAGCATTCTCATGGATTGATGAAGACTTGAATTTCTATGAACGTCCCCCCCGTAGAGCTACTTTTGCTGCATCCCATAAGTTTTTGTAGGTTGTCTTTTTCATCAGTGTCAAGGTATTTCAAAAAATTTTTTTTATTTCTTCTTTGACTGTTGGTTGTTCAGTAGCATGTTGTTAAATCTCCACATATTTTTTTAAGATTATTTAAGTATCTGGCAGAGAGTGAGACAGCGAGAGAGGGAACGCAAGCAGGGGGGTGGGAGAGGGAGAAGCGGGCTTCCCACTGAGCAAGGAGCCTGATTCGGGGCTAGATCCCAGGCTCCTGGGATCACGACCTGAGCTGAAGGCAGATCGTTAATGACTGAGCCACCCAGGCCCCCCAATCTCCACCTGTTTTTGACTGTCCCATTTTTTTCTTGAGACTGATTTCTAGTTTCATATCATTGTGGTTGGACAAGATTTGTAGCAGAAGGTGAAGAGAGCATTCAGATGAAAGGTTTGTTTCCTGGAGGGTTTTCTGAGGGCAGACCATGAGTTCCGTGGGGACGGAGGAAGGTTTTGTGAGACGGGGGGTGGGGTTAACCCTTGTTAGAATTACTGACTACTACCATGCAGGCTGTGTGCTACCGTTCACACCGTAGTCCTGATGGGCTTGTACTTCATTAGAAATATTTTCTAGGAGGTGTAGGCATAGGCTTCTCTAAAAGAAAGGTGCCATGTGGGTTCATGGCATGACCCCAGGTCAGCAACCAGGATGTATGGTATTGTGGGGGATCAGAACCAGGCTTTCTGTGGGAAGTGACGGAAATAGGGTATGGTGAGCTCCATGACCTCATAGGTGAGGTCCCGAGTGACCCACTGGGTGTTGGGTTCCGTGGATCTGTTTCATCAGGTGCTGTGGAATTCAGGGACACCCTCCTGTCTGTGGATTTGTGTGGAGACAGGTAGACATCAGTGTCTGGCCAGGCACGAGGGTCGCACTGGACCACCACCAGAGGTGCAGCACGCGGGGGAGCCACTGCTTGGTTTCCACGAAAGCTGACCAGGGTCTGTGACCGTGATTCCTAGCAGCTGCAAGGGGAGAGGAGGCCGGGGTTGGTGCACACTTCCTAGACTTGTGGTCAGGACTAGTCTGGAGCCCACTGAAGTCAGCCACTCCTGGCACAGAAGGCCCCCAGTCAGTGTAGCTGTGGGCACTGCTCCCATGGCACTTTCGGGCCGGCTCCATGCTGCCACCTCCTGCTTTTCATCATCATCTTCAAGGTCGTGTGCCTCTGCTCTTGCCCCATGGCCTCCGGGGTATTGTCCGTCCTCCATCTGGCCCTCGTCCCTGGTGCCCTGTGCAGTCCGATGCCAGGGTAGCCTTCTCGAGACAAATATCTGGCCCTGATGGAACACTTCCATGGATCTCGTGTGATGCGAGGATGGTGTCCTGCGCTGGAAGGGGGCTGCAGGTCCCCAATCAGGAGAGCCATGTCTCCCTTTTCAGCATGGCCTGCCCTCCCCTCAGTCTTCTTCAGGGAAGCTCTCCCCACTTCCTGAGATGACAGCTCTGAACTTAAAAGTGGATGTTATTTTACATATCTCTATGCCTTAGTTCATCCATGGCATGTCTTTCAACGCCGTTAGTGAGGTTTTTTTGTTTTTTTTTTTTTTTTTTAGCAGTTCTGAAGGGCTGTCTGCTCAAGGAGGGGATGACCTGGGTGGGGCAGCTTTCCCTCTCATCTCCCTCAGCCTGTCTCTGAGCCCTGGGGCCAGCTGTCCCACTGAGGATTGAGGGACCCGAGCCAGCCCATCCTGAGCCCAGGCTGTGTGTCAGCTGTGTAGACGGATGCGTGTCGGAGCGGTGGGCAGCTGGCATAGGCCAGGGGCAGGCAGTGTCTCCCCATTCCTTCCCTCCCTTCCTCCCAGAGGTAGCTCAGAGCAGCCTTCAACCCCTGCATCTCCAGATCCCTTGACCTATGCCTCCTGTGTTCAGCTGGTGACCTTGGAGTTTCGCATGGATTCTACCTCCCATACCCTCTCCTGTAGCAGTTCCTGGATCAGGGGAGGGGTCGGACCCTTGTCTGATTTTGGTCTTCTTCCTGTCCCGCACCAAGCCCACTCACCTTTGCATCTTCCATGTATGTGCTTGGAAGCAAGTCCATCCACAGGGAACCTATTAGCCAAATGGATCCAGGTAATGAACATTGAAGTAGAGATCCAGGATCCATAATAAACCTGCTCTGAAACCTGTCCCAAAGTCTGTGACTCTCTCACACTGAAACAGAAACAATAATAGCTTTCTGGACTGTGAAGTGACATGTGTCTCTACTTCCAATCTTGAAGGCATAGGTGCCGAGCCTGGACAGAAAAGGACCATGGCTCCCGTGGGCTGGGATCCACAGTAAGAACTCAGTGAAATCTGAATTCGAGGCATAGAGTGAATAATTATTGTAGAGTGAATCCTCCCAAGTAGGGCTTATGCACATTGCAGAGGAAAAGCTTTTTCAAAGAGGTTCCTGAAAGAAAAATCTTTTTAAAAATTTTATTTTAATTCCAGTAGAGCTAACATACAGTGTTACATTCGTTTCAGGTGTACAAGAGAGTGATTCAGTAATTCTATATATTACTCAGTGGTCATCCAGAAAAGTGTCCTCTTAATTCGCTTCATCTATTTCACTCATCCCTCTATGCACCTCCTCCTCTCTGGTAACCATCCGTTTGTTCTCTCTTGTTAAGAGTTTGTATTTTGGTGTGTCTCCTTTTTCTCTTTTATTTATTTAGTTTTGTTTGTTTTTTAAGTTCCCTATAAGAGTGACATCATATGGGATTTGTCTTCCTCTGACTGACTGATTTCAGTTAGGATAATACTCTCTAGCTCCATCCATGTGGCTGCAAATGGCAAGGTTTCATTCAAGCCTAGTAATACTCCATTGTGTGTGTGTGTGTGTGTGTGTGTGTGTGAGTGAATACACACATCTATCATCTCATTTGTCAATTTTTCTACAGACACTTGGGTTGCTTCCATATTGTGATATTGTAAATAAAGGTGCAAGAAACATAGGGGTGCACGTATCCTTTTAAGTTGCTGTTTTCATAGTCTTTGGGCAAATACCAGTAGTGTGATTGTTGGATCGTAGGGTAGTTCTATATATAATTTTTTGAGGAACCTTCATACTGTTTTCCACGGTGGCCATCACAGTTTGCATTCCCACCCACGGTTCCAGAGGATTCCCCTTTATCCACATCCTCCCAATGCCTGCTCTTTCTTGTGCTTTTGATGTTAGCCATTCTGACAGGTGTGAGGTAATACCTCATTGTCCTTTGGATTTACATTTTCCTGATGATGGGTGATGGTGAACATCTTTTCACGGGACTGTTGGCCATTTGTATTTCTTCTTTGGAGAAATGTCTGTTCATGTCTTCTGCCTATTTTTTAACTGAATTATTTGTTTTTTGGGGGTCGAGTAGTATCAGTTCTATGTTTTGGACACTATCCTTTTATTGCATATGATCTTTGCAAACATCTTCTCCCTTTGAGTAGGTTGTCTTATTATTTTTACGTTTTCATTGTTCTTCTGCCATGTGGAAACTTTTTATTTTGCTCTATTCCCAATAGTTTATTTTTGCTTTCATTTCCTTTGCCTCAGGAGACAGTCTAGAATAACGTTGGTATGGTCCATGTCAAGAAGTTACTGTCTTCCCTCCTGTAGAATTTTTGTGGATTTAGGTCTCATATTGAGGTCTTGAAACTGTTTTGTGTTTGTCTGTATTGTGTAAGAAAGCAGTCTAATTTCATTCTTTTGTGCGTAGCTGTCTAGTTTTCCCAACACCATTTGTTGTAGAGACTGTCCTTTTCCCTTTTGATATCATTGCTTGCCTTGTGGAAGATTCATGGACCACATAATTGTGGGTTTCTGTCTGAACTTGTATCCTGTTCCTTTGGTCGCTGTGTCTATTTTTGTGCCGTACTCTCTTGTTAGGATGACTGCAGCTTTGTAGTATAACCTGAAATCTGAAATTGTGAGTCCTCCAGCTTTGTTTTTCTTTTCCACATTGCACTGGCTGTTCAGTATCTTTAGTGGTTCCATACAAATGTTTAGGATTGTTTATTCGAGGTCTTTTATTCTTTAATTTAAATTCAATTAGCCAACTTACAGTACATCATTAGTTTCAGATGTAGTCTTCAATAAATTACCAGTCGTGTGGAACACCCAGTGCTCATTGTATTGTGTGACCTCCTTAATGCCACTCACCCAGTTACCCGCCCCCCCAACTTCTCCTCCAGCAATCATCAGTTTGTTGCAATAGTTAAGAGTCTATCATGGGTTTTCTCCCTCTGATGACTTCCCTTTCTATTTTCCCTCCCTATGGTCTTCTTCCCTGTTTCTGATATTCCACATAGGAGTGAAAGCATATGATCATTGTCTTTCTTTCATTGGCTTATTCCACTCAGCATAATACCTTCCAGCTCCACCCAGGTCGGTGTGATGGTAAGTATTCATCCTTTCTGATGGCTGAGTAATATTCCATTATATATATGATCCACATCTTCTTTATCCATTCATCTGTCCATGCTCATCTGCACTCTTTCCACAGCTTGTCTATTATGGATATTGCTGCTATGAACACTGGGGTGCATGTGTCCCGTCTTCACTACCTCTGTCTCTTTGGGGTAAATCCCCAGTAGTGCAATTGCTGGGACATAGGGTAGCTTTATTTATAACGTCTTGAGGAAACTCCGTACCATTTTCCAGAGTGGCTGTACCGGACTGCATTCGCACAGGGGTGTAAGAGGGTTCCCGTTTCTCCACATCCTCTCCAACATGTATAGTTTCATGTCTTCTTATTTTTAGAAATTCGGCCTCGTGTGATATGGCATCTATAGGGGTTTAGATTTGCATTTCCCTGAAGCCAAGTGATATGAAGCATTTATGCATGTATCTTTTGGTCACCAGTACATCGTCATCAGTGAAATGACTTCCCATTTTAATCCATCTCAAGACCTAAAGCTGGGTAAGGCACTGAAGCTGGATGATGCCATCGGTTGGAATTGTGGAGAATTTCAAAAGATCTCCATGGAGAGCAAGTTTAAAGGTCAGTGTGAAGCTACTAATTGGATCCGGGGAGATCTCTGAAAGTGGGGGTTCCCTGGGATGGGCTGAGGGGGGCCCTCCGATTTTCCTGCTATGAATCCTTTCTGCAGCCCCAAACGGACAGTTTCCTGCAGTGGGGCAGGCTGAGTCCTCTAGTCGTGCAGAGGTGAGCCCAATGCCTGGTACCTTGGAGGCAGGCAAACGGGGAGGGGACCCTCAGCAGAAGACCCAGGGTTAGGTTAGGCCTCAAGAGACAGCAGGTGCGAACTGCCCAGTGCTCAGAGAACTCCCAGGCCGACTGAGATGAGGGCACAAGGGCGGGTGACTGTGAGCCTTGGGGTTTGATCCGGAAGGGCTCACAAAGGTCGGGGTTCACCAGCAGGGGCTCTGAGGGGGTGTCCCAGTTCTCTTGCCCTGAATGCTCTATTGTGCCCCAAAACGGTACAGTTTCCTGTGGGCTGCAGGCTGAGTCCTACGGTGGGGCTTGGGTGTCCCCAATCCCCCGGAGTTGGGCGCCAGGATCCTGGGGAGGGGCCCCTCTGTGGCCAAACTAGGGTAAGGGTTAGGGTCCAGGGGCCCGGCAGGGCCAATCTAGCAAGCTGTGCGGCGAGCTCCGTGGAGGGCTGAGATGAGGCCATGGGGGAGGGTGAGCATGGGCCTCAGGGTTGGGGCACGGGGGTTGCCAAAGGTGGGGACGGGCTCCGGGGGCCTCCCCAAGTTCTCGTGCCCTGTATGCTCTGTAGCGCCCCAAGGGGCACGGTTTCCTGTGGACTGGCAAGCTGAGTCCTGAGGCGGGGCACAGGTATCCCAATTCCCCGGGGCTGCGGTGTAAGGCTCCTGGGGAGGCCGCCAAACCCGCGGCTGACCTAGGGTTAGGGTTAGGCCCCAGGAGCCCCGCAGGCCTGATCTGCTGGCTGTATGGTGAGCTACACAGGCTGAGGTGAGGGTGTGGGGAGGGTGAGCGTGGGCCTCAGGGTTGGGGTGAGGGAGGCCGCCAAAGTTCGCTGGGGGCTCAGGGGGGCCCTCCTGGTTCTCCCGCCCTGAATGCTCTATGGCCTCCCAAGGGGCACGGTTTCCTGCAAGGTGGCAGACTGAGTCCTGCGGTGGGGCTCAGGTGTCCCGAATCCCCGCGGCTGCGGCTCCAGGCTCCTGGGGAGGGGCCCCTCCACAGATGAACTAGGGTTAGGGTTGGGGCCCAGGAACCCCGCAGGCCAGATCTGCCCGCTATGTGGCGAGCTCTGCCACGGGTTGAGGTGAGGGTACGGGGTGGGGTGAGCATGGGCATCAAGGTTGGGGCTTAGGGATCGCTGAAGTTCTCCGGGGGCTCTGGGGGCCCTCCCGGTTCTCCCACCCTGAATGCTCTACAGCCTCCCAAGGGGCACGGTTTCCTGAGGGGTCGCAGGCTTTGTCCTGCAGTGGGGCTCAGGTGTCCCCAGTCCCCGGGGCTGCGGCACCGGGCCCCGGGGGAGGGGCCCTCCCTAGCCGACCTAGGGTCAGGACTAGGCCCCAGGAACCGGGCAGGACTGATCTGCCGGCTCTGCGACGAGCTTGGTGGCAGGCTGAAGGGAAGGCGCGGGGCGGGATGAGCGTGGGCCTCAGAGTTGGGGTGTAGGGGGCCGCCGAGGATCACTGGGGGCTCAGGGGGGCCCTACTAATTCTGCACGGGATGCTCTGCGGCGTCCCAAGGGGCATGGTTTCCTGAGGGGTGGCAGGCTGAGTCCCGTGGTGGGGCTCAGGTGTACCCAATCCCCGGGGTTAGGGTACAGATTAGGGTACGGGTTAGGGTTAGTGTACGGGTTACAGTTAGTGTTCGGGTGAGGGTAGGGGTTAGGGTTAGGGTAAGGTGAGGTTACGGGTTAGGGTAGGCTTTAGGGGTTACAGGTTAGGGGTTATGGGTTACGGTACGGATTAGGGTTTAGGGTACGGGTTAGGGTTTAGGGTTTGGGTTTAGTGTACGGGTTAGGGTTAGGGTACGGGTTAGGGTATGGTTTAGGGTTTGGGTACAGGTTAGGGTACGCGTTAGGGTACAGTTTAGGGACGGGTTAGGGTACGGTTTAGGGTGCAGGTTAGGGTTAGGATATGGGTTAAGGTTAGGGTATGGGTTAGGATTACGGTACGGGTTAGGTTACGGTTTAGGATTAGGGTTAGGGTACAGGTTAGGGTGAGGGTATGGATTAGGGTATGGGTTAGGGTTAGGGTATGGGTTATCGTTAGGGTTACGTTTTGTGTTAGGGATAGGGTACGGGTTTGGGTTTGGGTGTGGTTTAGGGTATGGGTTAGGATACGGGTTAGGTTTAGGTTAGGGTTAGGGTTAGGGTACGGTTTAGGGAACGGGTTAGGTTTAGGGTACGGTTTAGGGTTAGGGTATGGGTTAGGGTACAGGTTAAGTTACTAGTTAGGGTTAGGGTTCGGGTTAGGGTATGGGTTAGGGTCCGGGTTAGGGTTAGGGTACGGGTTAGGGTAAGGGTTAAGGTACGGGATAGGCTGCAGGTTAGTGTTAAGGCAGGGTACTGGTTAGGGTTAGGGTTTAGGGTTAAGGTTAGTATACGGGTAGTGTTAGGCTACAGGTTAGCGTACGGGTTAGGGTTAGGATACGGGTTAGGTTCAGGGTTTAGGGTTAGGGTACGAGTTGGGGGACGGTTTAGGGATAGTGTTAGGGTATGGGTTTGGGTTAGGGTTAGGGTACGGATTAGGGTACGTGTTAGGGTTAGGGTACAGGATAGGGTATGTGTTACGGTTAGAATACGGGTTAGGGTACAGGTTAGGGTACGGTTTAGGGTTAGGGTAAGGGTTAGGGTACGGGTTAGGGTTAGGGTACGGGTTATGGGTAGGTTTAGGGGAAGGTGTAGGGTTGAGGGTAGGGTTAGGTTTAGGGGTTAGGGTTAAGGTTAGGGTTTAGGGTTTAGGTTTAGAGTTAGGGTTAGGGTTAGACCCCAGGAGGCCAGCAGGCCTGATCTGCCAGCTCTGCGGTGAGCGGTGGGAAGGGCTGAGGTGAGGGCGCTGGCGATGGGAGCGTGGGTCTCAGCGTTTTGGCGTGGGGGGCCTTCGAAGGTCATCGGTGGCTCGGAGGGCCCTGCCCGTTCTCCCACCCTGAATGAATGGCGGTACCCCTAGCGGCTCGGGTGCCAGCGGGGCAGCAGGGTGAGTTCGGTGCTGAGGCTTGGGGGTCTCCAATCCCCAGCGTTCAGCGCCAGTCCCCTTGAGAGGGGCCCCTCGGGGGCCAAACTAGGGTTAGGGATTGCCCCCAGGAGGATGACAGGCCTGATCCGCCAGCTGTGCAGTGAGCGGAGGGGCGGGCCGAGGTGAGGGCGCTGGCGAGTGGGAGCATGGGCCAAAGCATTTTGACTCAGGGGCATTCAGAGTTTGCCAGCGTCTCGGAGGGCCCTGCCTGTTTCTCCGCCCTGAATGACTGGTGGCGCCCCTAGCGGCCCAGGTGGCAGCAGGGCGGCAGGGTGAGTCTGGTGCTGGGGCGCGGGGGTCGCCAATCCCCGGCTTTGTGGTGCAGGCCCTTTGGGAGGGGCCCCTCGGGGGCTGACCTAGGGTTAGGGTTAGCCCCCAGAAGGCCGGCAGGCCCTATCTGCCCACTGTGCGTCGAGCGGAGGGGCGGGCCCTGGTGAGGGCGCTGGTGAGCGGGAGCCTGGGCCCAAGCGTTTTGGCGTGGGGCCCTTTGAAGGACGCTGGGGGCTCGGATCGCCCTGCACGGTCCTCCACCCTGAATGACCAGTGGCGCCACTGGCGGCCCGGGTGGTTGCGGGGCGGCAGGGTAAGTCCGGCACTGGGGCTTGGGGGTCGCAAATCCCCAGCGTTGTGGCGCCAGGCCCCTTGGAAGGGGCCACTTGGGGGCCGACCTAGGGTTAGGGTTAGCCCCCAGAAGGCCGGCAGGCCCGATCCGCTGCTGTGCGGCGAGTGGATGGGCGGGCCGAGGTGAGGGCGCTGGCGAGCGGGAGCGTGGGCCCCAGCGTTTTGGCACAGGCTGCTATCGAAAGTCGCCGAGGGCTCAGAGGGCCCTGCCCATTCTCCCGCCCTGAACGATCAGCGGCACCCTAGGGGCCCGGGTGTCGGCGGGGCATAAGAGTGAGTCCAGCGTTGCGACTCGGTGGTACCCAATCCCCGGCGTTGCGGCGCCAGGCCCCTTGGGAGGGACCCCTCGTGGGCCGATCTAGGGTTAGGGTTAGCCCCCAGGAGGCTGGCAGGCCCGATCCGCTGCTGTGCGGGGAGCGGAGGGGCGGGCCGAGGTGAGGGCGCTGGCGAGCAGGAGCGTGGGCCCCAGCGTTTTAGCGCGGCTGCTATCGAAGTTCACCGAGGGCTCGGAGGGCCCTGCCCATTTTCCCACCCTGAATGAACGACGGCAGCCCTAGCAGCCTGGGTGGCGGCGGGGCGGCAGGGTAATTCCAGTGCTGAGGCTTGGGGGTCCCCAATCCCCGGCGTTGCGGCGGCAGGCCCCTTCAGATGGGCCCCTCTGGGGCCAACGTAGGGTTAGAGTTACCCCCAGGATGCCGGTAGGCCGGATCCACCAACTCTGCAGTGAGCGGAGGGGCGGGCCGAGTTGAGGGCACTGGTGAGCGCGAGCTTGGGACCCAGCGTTTTGGTGCGGATGACCTTCGAAAGTCGCCAGAGTCTCGAGGGCCCTGCCTGTTTACCAACCCTGAATGACCGGCGACGCCCCAGCGGGCCCAGTGTGGGCTTGGCGGCAGGGTGATTCCCGCGCTGCAGCTCGGGGGTCCCCAATCCCCTGAGTTCGGTGCCAGGCCCCTTGGAAGGGGCCCCTCGGGGGCTGACCAAGGGTTAGAGTTAGCTCCCAGGAGGCCGTCAGGCCCAATACTCCAGCTAGGCCGTGAACGGAGGGGCGGGCCGAGGTTAAGGCGCTGGCGAGCGAAAGCGTGGGCCCTGGCGTTTTGGCACAACGGGCCTTTGAAGATCACCGGGGCCTCGGAGGGCCCTGCCTGTTCTCCCGCCCTGAATGAAAGGCAGCACCCCTAGCGGCCTGAGTGGCGGCGGGGCTGCAGGGTGAGTCCGACGCTGGGGCTCGGTCGTCCCCAATCCCCGGCGTTGTGGCGCCAGGTCCCTTGGGAGGGACGCCTCGGGGGCCGACCTAGGGTTAGGGTTAGCCCCCAGGAGGTCGGCAGTCCTGATCTGCCAGCTGTGCAGCAAGCGGAGGGGCGGGCCGAAGTGAGGGCGCTAGCGAGAGGGAGTGTGGGCCCAAGCGTTTTGAAGTGGGAGGCCTTCAAACGTCGCTGGGGGCTCGAAGGGCCCTGCCCCTCCTCCCGCCCTGAATGACTGGAGGCGCCCCTAGCGGCCTGAGTGGCGGCGGGGCAGCAGGGTGAATCTGGCGCTGAGGCACAGGGGTCCCCAATGCCCGGCGTTGCGTCTCCAGGCCCCTTGGGAGGGGCCCTTCCGGGGCCGACCTAAGGTAAAAGTTAGCCCCTGGAGCCTGGCAGGCACGATCTGCCGTCTGTGGCGAGCGGAGGCGCGGTCGAAGATCAGGGAGCTGACGAGCGGGAGAGTGGGCCCCAGCGTTTTGGCGCTGGGGGCCTTCGAAGGTCACCGGGGCAAGGAGGGCCCTGCCTGTTCTCCCACCCTGAATGATCGGTGGTGCCCTAGCGGCCCGGTGTTGGCGGGGTGGAAGGGTGAGTCCAGCGTTGCGACTCGGGGGTCCCCAATCCCTGGCGTTCCGTGGCAGTCCCTTTGGGAGGGGCCCCTCGGGGGCCAACCTAGGGTTAGGGTTAGCCCCTAGGAGGCCGGCAGGCTCAATCCACCGGCTCTGCGGCGAATGGAGGGGTGAGCCAAGATGAGGTCGCTGGCGAGTGGGAGCGTGGGCCCCAACATTTTGGCTTGGGGGGCCTTCGAAGGTCACAGGGGGCTCGGAGGGCCCTGCCCGTTCTCCCGCCATGAAGGACCGGCGACGCCCCCAGCGCCCCGGGTGGCGGCGGGGTGGCAGGGTCAGTCCGGTGCTGGGGCTCGGGGGTCCCCAATCCCCAGCGTTGCAGCGCCAGGCCCTTTGGGAGGGGCCCCTCGGGGACTGTCCTAAGGTTAGGTTAGCCCCCAGGAGGCCGGCAGACCCGATCCGCCGGCTGTGCGGTGAGCGGAGGGATGGACCGTGGTAGGGCGCAGTCGAACCGTAGCGTGGTATCCAGCATTTTGGCGTGGGGGGCCTTCGTATTTCACCAGGGGCTCGGAGGGCCCTACCGGTTATCCCGCCCTGAATGACCGGCGGCGCCCCTAGCGGCCCACGTGGCGGCGGGGCGGCAGGGTGAGCCCGGCGCTGCGGCTTGCGGGTCCCCAATCCCTGGCGTTGCGGCACCAGGCCTCTTGGGAGAGGCCACTCTGGGGCCCACCTAGGGTTAGGGTTATCCCTGAGGAGCCTGGCAGGCTGGATCCGCCGGCTGTGCAGCTGGGGGGGGGGGGCGAGGTGAGGGCGCTGGAGAGCGGGAGCGTGGGCCTCAGCGTTTTGGTGCGGGGGACCTACGAACGTCGCCGGGGGCTCGGAGGGCCCTGCCCGTTCCCCCACCCTAAATGACCGGCGGCGCCCCAAGTGGCCTGGGTGGTGGCGGAGCGGCAGGTTGAGTACATTGCTGGGGCTCAGGGGTCCCCATCCCGGGCCTTGCGGGGCCACGCCCCTTGGGAGTGGACCCTCAGGGACTGACCTAGGGTATGTGTTAGCACCCAGGAAGCCAGCAGGCCCGATCTGCCGCTGTGCAGCGAGCGGAGGAGTGGGCTGAGGTGAGAGCGCTGGCGAGCGGGAGCATAGTACCCAGCGTTTTGGCACGGGGGGCCTTGGAAGGTCTCCAGGGCCTAGTTGGGCCTTACCCGTTCTCCTGCCCTGAATGACCGGTGGCGCCCCTAGGGGCCCAGGTGGCGGTGGGGCGGCATGGTAAGTCAGGCGCTGTAGCTCCGGAATCCCCAATCCCAGGCGTTGCGGCGCCAGGCCCCTAGGATGGGCCCCTCGGGGGGAAAACCTAGGGTTAGGGTTACCCTCCAGGAGGCGGCAGGCTCAATCCGCCGCCTGTGCGGCAAGTGGAGGGGTGGGCCGAGGTCAGGTCGCTGGAGAGCAGGAGCGTGGGCCCCAGCGTTTTGGCTGTGGGGGCCTTCGAAGGTCACTGGGGGCTCGGAGGGCCCTGCCCGTTCTCCTGACCTGAATGACTGACGGCGCCCCTAGCGGCCCGGGTGGCAGCGGGGCAGCAGGGTGAGTCCGGCGTTATGGTTCGGGGATCCCCAATCCCCAGCGTTGCGGCGCCAGGCCCCTTGGAGGGAACCCTCTGGGGCCGACCTAGGGTTAGAGTTAGCCCCCAGGAGGCCGGAAGTCCCGATCCGCCGGCTGTGCGGTGAGCGGAGAGGCGGGCCGAGTTGAGGGCGCTGTCGAGCGTGAGCATCGGCCCCGGCGTTTTGGCGCGGATGGCATTCGAAAGACGCCGGAGTCTTGAGGGCCCTGCCGGATCTCCCACCGTGAATGACCGGCGACGCCCCAGCAGGCCCGGTGTTGGCTTGGCGGCAGGGTGAGTCCGGCGCTGCAGCTCAGGGGTCCCCAATCCCCTGCGTTTGGCGCCAAGCCACTTGGGAAGGGCCCCTTGGGGGCTGACCTAGGGTCAGGCTTAGCCCCCAGGAGGCCGGCAGGCCTGATCCCTCTGCTGTTCCACGAGCGGGGGGGCAAGCCGATGTGAGGGCGCTGGCGAGGGAAGCGTAGGCCCAAGCATTTGGCAGGGGGGGCCTTAGAAGGTCGCTGGGCCTCGGAGGGCCCTGCCAGTTCTCCCGCCATGAATGATCAGCAGCGCCCCTAGCGGCCCGGGTGACGGCGGGGCGGCAGGATGAGTCTGGCGCTGGGGCTCGGGGGTCCCCAATCCCCAGCGTTGCAGCGCCAGGCCCCTTGGGAGGGGCCCCTCAGGGGCCGACCTAGGGTAAAGGTTAGCCCCTGGAGGCCGGCAGGCACGATCCGCCGTCTGGGGCGAGCGGAAGCGCGGTCGAAGATCAGGGCTCTGGCGAGCGGGAGAGTGGGCCCCAGCTTTTTGGCGCTGGGGGCCTTCGAAGGTTACCGGGGCAGGGAGGGCCCTGCCTGTTCTCCCGCCCTGAATGATCGGCAGTGCCCTAGTGGCCCGGGTATCGGGGGGGCGCAAGGGTGAATCCAGCATTGCGACTCGGGGGTCCCCAATCCCCGGCATTCGGCGGCAGTCTCTTTGGGAGGGGCCCCTCGGGGGCCGACCTAGGGTTAGGGTTAGCCCCCAGGAGGCCGGCAGCCCCGATTCGCCAGCTGTGCAGCGAGCGGAGGGCGGGCCGAAGTGAGGGCGCAGGTTAGCGGGAGCATGGGCCCCATCGTTTTGGCGTGGGGGTCCTCTGAAGGTCGCTGGGGGCTCCTAGGGCCCTGCCCGTTCTCCCGCCCTGAATGACCAGCAGTGCCCCTAGTGGCCCGGGTGGCGGCAGTGCGGCAGGGTGAGTCCGGCGCTGTGGCTCAGAGGTCCACAATCCCCAGCATTCCCGCGCCAGACCCCTTGGGAGTGGCCCCTCTTGGGCCGATCTTGGGTTAGGGTTAGCTCCCAGGAGGCCGGCAGGCCCGATACGCCGGCTAGATGGCGAGCGGAGGGATGGGCTGAAGTAAAGGCGCTGGTGAGCGGGAGCGTGGGCCCCCGCGATTTGGCGCGGGGGGCCTTTAAAGTTAACTGGGGGCTCAGAGGGCCCTGCCCCTTCTCCCGCCCTGAATGACCAGCGGCACACCTAGCGGCCCGGGTGGTGGCACGGCGGCAGGGTTAGTCCGGTGTGAGGCTCGAGGGTCCCCAATCCCCAGCGTTGCAGCGCCAGGCTCCTTGGGATGGGTCCCTCTGGGGCTGGCCTAGGGTTAGGGTTAGCCTCCAGGAGGCCAGCAGGCCCGATCCACGGCTGTGCGGCTCCCGGAGTGTTGGGCTGAGGTGAGGGCGCTGGGGAGCCTGAGCAATAGCCCAAGCTTGTTTGTGCGGGTGCCTTCGAAGGTCGGGGGCGGCTCGGAGGGCCCTGCCCTTTCTCCCGCCCTGAATGACCGGCGGCGCCCCTAGTGGCTTGGGTGGCGGAGGGGCAGCAGGGTGAGTCCCGCGCTGGGGCTCTGGGGTCCCCAATCCCTGGCATTGTGGTGCCAGGCCCCTTGGGAGGGGCCTCTCGGGGGCCAACCTAGGGTCAGGGTTAGCCCCCAGGAGGCTGGCAGGCCCGAACCGCCGGCTGTGCGCCAAGTGGAGCACAGGCCCAGGTGAACGTGCTGGCAAACCGGAGCGTGGGCCCCAGCGTTTTGGTGCCGGGGGCCTTTGAAAGTCGCCGTGGGCATGGTGAGCATTGCCCGTTCTCCCGCCCTGAATGAACGGCGGTACCCCTAGCGGCTCGTGTGCCAGCGGTGCGGCAGGGTGAGTCTGGTGCTGTGGCTCGGGGGTCCCCAATCCCTGGCGTTGTGGCAGCAGGCCCCTTTGGAGGGGCCCCTCTCTTGGGCCGACCTAGGGTTAGAGTTAGCCCCCAGGAGGCTGGCAGGCCCGATCCGCCAGCTGTGCGGAGAGCGCAGAGCGGAGGGGCAGGCCGAGGTGAGGGTGCTGGCAAGCTCCAGCGTGGGCCCCAGTGTTTTGGCGCAGATGGCCTTCAAAATTCACCGGAGTCTTGAGGGCTCTGCCCGTTCTCCCACCCTGAATGACCAGCGACGCGCCAGCGGGCCCGATGTCGGTGGGGAGGTAGGGTGAGTCGTAGACATGAGTTGAAAGATGGCTTTGATACAATTTTTTTTTAAGTTTTTTTTTAATATTATGTTAGTCACCATACAGTACATCCCGGGTTTCCAATGTAAAGTTCGATGATTCATTAGTTGCGTATGACACCCAAGGCACCATGCAATACGTGCCCTCCTTACTACCCATCACCAGTCTATCCCAATCCCCCACCGCAATCCTCTCTGAAGCCCTCAGTTTGTTTCTCAGAGTCCATGGTCTCTCATGCTTCATTCCCCCTTCTGATTACCCCCCTTTCTTTATCCCTTTCTTCCCCTACCGATCTTCCGAGGTCGTATGTTCCATAGATGAGAGAAATCATATGATAGTTGTCTTTCTCTGCTTGACTTATTTCACTTAGCATTATCTCCTCCAGTGCCGTCCGTGTTGCAGCAAATGTTGAGAACTCGTTCTTTCTGTTACCTGAGTAATATGCCATTGTATATATGGACCACAACTTCTTACTCCAGTCATCTCTTGAAGGGCATGTCGGTTCCTTCCACGATTTAGCTATTGTGGACATTGCTGCTATGAACATTGGGGTGCATATGGCCCTTCTCTTCACCACGTCTGTATCTTTGAGGTAAATACCCAGTAGTGCAATGGCTGGATCATAGGGTAGCTCACTTTTTAACTTTTTAAGGGACCTCCACACTGTTTTCCAGAGTGGCTATACCAACTTGCATTCCCACCAACAGAGTGGGAGGGATCCCCTTTCTCCACATCCTCTCCAACAATTGTTGTTTCTTGCCTTGTCAATTTTTGCCATTCTAACTGGCATAAGGTGTTATCTCAGTGTGGTTTTGATTTGAATTTCCCTGATGGCTAATGATTTTGAACATTTTTTCATGTGTCTGTTAGCCATTTGTACATCTTCATTGGAAAAGTGTCTGTTCACATCTTCTGCCCATATTATAATTTGCTTATTTTTTTCTTGTGTATTGAGTTTGAGGAGTTCTTTGTAGATCTTGAATACCAGTCTTTTATCTATAATGTCATTTACAAATAAATTCTCCCATTCCGTGGGCTGGTGCTTAGTTTTTTTTACTGTTTCCTTGGCAGTGCAGAAGCTTTTTGTCTTGATGAAGCCCCACAAATTCGTTTTATCTTCTGTCTCTCTTGCCTTTGGATATGTGTCATGAAAAAGTTTACTTTGGCCGATGTCGTGGAGGTTGCTGCCTATGTTCTCCTCTAGGATTTTGATGGATTCCTGTCTCACTTCGAGGTCTTTCATCCATTTGGAGTTTATTTTTGTGTATGGTGTGAGTGAGTGGTCATGTTTCATTCTTTTGCATGTAGCTGTCCAATTTTCCCAGCGCCATTTATTGAAGAGACTGTCTTTTCTCCACCGGATGTTTTTTCCTGCTTTATCAAAGATTAGTTGCCCAAAGAGCTGAAGGTCCATTTCTGGGTTCTCTATTCTGTTCCATTGGTCTATGTGTCTGTTCTTGTACATGCTGTCTTTGTGATCACAGCTTTGTAGTACAGCTCGAAATCCGGCATTATGATGCCCTCAGCTTTGTTTTTCCTTATCAACAGTTCCTTGGAGATTTGGGGCCTTTTCTGGTTCCATACAAATTTAAGGACTATTTGTTCCAGTTCTTTGAAAAATGTCATCGGTATTTTGATCAGGATAGCATTGAATGTGTAGATTGCTCTGGATAGCATGGACATTTTAACTATGTTAGTTCTTCTGATCCATGAGCATGGAATATTATTCCATCTTTTCTTGTCTTCCTCAATGTCTTTCAAGAGTGATTTGTAGTTTTAGAATACAGATCCTTTAAGTCTCGGTTAACTTAATGCAAAGGTAACATATGGTTTTTGGTGCTCTTGCAAATGGGATGGATTCCCTAATTTCTCTTTCTTCAGTCGCATTATTTGTTTATAGAAATGCAACTGATTTCTGAGCATTGATTTTGTATCCTGCCACATTGTTCTTTCTTAAAGACTGGTTAATGGCCCTTTCCTTATGCTTTCATTCCCACTCGGAAACATGCATCCATCATCGTGACAGACGTTAGGATTCGGAGGACCCTTTCCATACCCTCTTCTTACTGAGAGTTACGTCTATGGCAGTTTAATTAATGTTCAACACACATACTGGGAAACACTGGTGCCTTCACTAATCGATGTTGCTGTCTCTCTGCACAAACTTGGTTCGCTGAATTAAATAATGGCACTTTCTTTTCCTTTTCACAAAACCTTTTCAAACGGTTTTCCTCCTCATGACAGATGTGAGTTGAGAGAAGCTTTCTGTGTAGTGTTCTTAAGTAGTTAAACAAAGGGCATTATCTTGATGCAGACCCCATTTTGCACAATGCTCCCAATCCATGACACCAGATGTGAGGTGCAAGATGCTTTTATATAGAGTGTTCTCTCCTAGCGTAAAGCAGGTGACACCTTACTTATGCATTCATGGACACTTTTGAAAAACTTGCCACCTTCCTAAGAGAAGATTTGACTTGGACAATGGTGTCTATTCGGTGTTCTGACTGAGATTTGTGAAAATTGCCCTTAAGGTTCATCACACTTTTTGGAAAACTTGGGTGTGTTCATCGGTCCTGATGTTGGTTTGATGTTGCCTTCTATCAACACTGAGTTGGTTCTCACAACTACTTAGATAGGACCTCTCCTTCTGCTTTCACTTGCACTTCTGCAAGTACTTCTTCTTCATTACAGAAGATGTGAATTGGAAGATCTTTTCCCAAGGGTGTCCTTACCTGAGCATACAGCATGTTCCTTACATTTTCATACACACTTTTGGAACATACACCCATCCTCATGAACGTAGATATGATTTGGAATGTTGTCTCTAGATGGTGCTCTTTCAAATCTATGGCAGTTCCCTTAAGGTTCAACACATGTAATGGGAAACCCTGCTCTCTTCACTGATCAACGTTGCCGTCTCTCTACCCAAACTTGGTTCTCTGAACTGACTGATGGCACTTTCTTTTCGTTTTCACACAACCTTTTCTAATGGCTTTCCTCCTTTTCTTTGGAAATTTTGTTTGGAAATTTTAATATGCCTTTCTTAATATTTGATAGAGCAGACAAAACTCGGTCACAAATGTGACCTAATTGACGTCTATGGAACATTCGATAATAAGTGCAGAATACATTATTTTCCAGCGGTCATAGACTATTTACCCAAACAGATGATATGTTGGACCATGAATCATGTCTACATTTTAAAATACTGAAAATAACTAGATTCTATTCTTAGGCCTCCAAGGAATAGAGCCCTAGTCCTCATCAAAAGAAGACCAGGCAGTCCCTCTATGTTTAAAAATTCAATGTAACTTTGCTGCATATCTTAAGGGTCAGAGAGGGGATCGCAGTGGATATTTGCCACCTTTTCTACATCAGGGCTCACACACAATGGCCCTTTGTCTCTGAAGAACACTGACTATCCTAACATAGACAGGAGTTAAGCCTCCTATCAGAGTTCTGCATGTGCCAGCCACACCTGGCAGCCTTGGCCTGGGCCCACCACCACCTCCCTCCAGCTTTCCTTCTTGGTGGCATTGAGTTAAGGGAGTCAACATAGCCATATGGAGATGGGAGCTCCCCTCTCCTACTGATGATGGTGCTATTGTCCCCACCAGTCTATCAACATGATTTCTGAGAGAATTACGACACAATAGCAGCTTCTTGACCTTCCTTAAGGTTTAAAAATCATCTTGTGAGTCATCTTTTCAAAAAACGGTTTCACCATGTGTTCTTTTCTCTGGAAAAGAAATAGACCCAATGGTAATTATGGCTCCTGAGCACCTGCTCTTGGGAGATTGCATAGTGGCTCTGTTTAGCATTCTCCCTCTTAAACTTCTCAACTAGGGTGTATATAGAATGAGTCCCATTTCCTAGATGGATAGACAAGGGCTCAGAGATTATATGAATTACAGAGGATTTTAGTGTCAGAAACCTAAGTGGGATCTCCAAACTGACTCCAAAACCCTTGTTCTTCCATACAGGGTACCATTTCGCTCTTACCTCTGGTCTTGTTGATCTGGAAACCTAGGAAGTATTAGGATTTTCTTGTTGTGTGGCCAAATGGAACGAATTCGGCTGCCTTTTCACCTCTGCCCATCATGACCATGAAGATAATTATCTCAGTGGAGGACCTTTGAGTAAGAGACTTAAAGATCCCTTAGAATAGAGATACTATACTATTTTTCTGATATTAAAGTGCCTGAAAGAACTATCCTTTTTTAATTGATGGAAGCTCTTGGTGGAAAGGTCTGAAAGACTATTTGAAAACACTCAGCCTCTTCTACAGAGTGAGACAATGCCTCTAAAGATTGCTAAAATATTCCCTTACCTCTGATTATTTACTTCCCAACTATCGCAGTGTTTCTATGTTAGGATTACGATTTCCATGAGGCAAAAGTTGCGGAGAAAGAACTTAGTGTATCCAGGGGCACTTTCGTATTGTGACAGTGAGCTATTCTGTTGTATTCTGTAGTCCAAGGGAATGGTGCCAGACATCTCTAAGATGTCTAAAATTCTGACTGTAAATGATCTCTATGCTTCAGAGATTTGGGCAGGACAAGGGAGGAGTCCAGAGACCGTAAACGCCTCTGTTACCTGTGTTGACCATGGAGCAGGTAACCTTCTGTAGGGGTCCTTTTGATGTCTCTGAGCTATGGGAAAGGTGCTTTCATCTCAAGCTCCTCCATTTGGTAGTGGTGATAAGGATAAGAGTAATTTTTATCTCATATCATCTGTGGGCCCTGATCTTGACCTCCTAGGGAAACCCTCCTTTATCATTTCACCCAGCTCAAAATGACCGGGCAAACCCTCAAAGCATGGGCCCTATTTCTGCCCCCAGCACATATTGTCCATCTGTTTCAAAAAGAAAAAAGAGAACAAAAAAATGCCCTTGCCAACATCAAGGTGAGAACACAAAAGAACCTCTCTGTCCCCCGTAAGATTAAAGTCATACCGACTTGTACATACTGAAAAGATAAGAAAAGTCTGTCACTTTCTGGAATCTTCTGCCTCATCGTGATGGGTAACTGTACCTAACACAAAACAGAACAAATATATAACCCTGCCCTAAATGTTCCTTCCCTGGAGCACTCCCTTCTTTGTGAAGACTGTGTCTCCCAGGCATCTGACCTGACTTGGGTTTGAATAAAACTCTCTTCATTTCTCTCTAAAATGTTTTAAAATGTTCCTTCCTTTAGTGTTGACAATAACACTATGTTTTCTTTTCAAGTGAAAAATAAATGTTCCTGGTTCACAACCGTGACAGCACAGAAGGCCGGCTGTTCCTCCTGGCCCCTACCCTGCAGAACCAAGCATGTGTATATAGATTCCAGCACAAATGGGCTCATCCTAGAAGGATGCTTTGAAGGTCTGAGAAGCACTATCCACTCCATGGGTGAGACAAGAAGGCAAAGCTATTCCCGCTTGGAGCATTCCTTTTGGGGCTTAAAATTGCCTTGGACATGCATGAAAGCATTGCCATTTCCTAAAGCCCAAAGCTGGAACAGTCTGAGAGCAGCTGACCTAGCCAGAATCCAGGCACACACCTGTAGGAAGGGTTGGTGCAGAAGGGAAGGGGCAGGGCTCTGAGGGTGTTCTGCAGCTAGAGGGGTCCGCGGAATGGGCAGTGTGTGTGTGTGTGTGTGTGTGTGTGTGTGTGTGTGTGTGTGTGTGTGCTTGGGGCCCTGCCCGTGATCACAGTCATGCCTGCGCTGGGCATTGAGCCAAGGAGGCAGGTCTTGGACCCCTTGCACTCCCAGAGTTGTGAGTCATGGGGCCGGTTGCCCCGCATTCAAGGGGATGGAAACCGCACACTCCCAAACCAATCACCCCATGGGGGTGGAGCTATGTCTCTGTGGGCAAACCCAGAGCAGACCTAAGATGCAGACTGGGAACCAGGGAAGGGGAGCTCTGAGAGATTCAAAGTGTGGAGTTCCTGGCTGAGTGAATGCATGCTGTGTGCCTGTGTGGGGCATGGTCTGGGAGTAGGGGCACCCCAGGTGAGAGGTGGGGTTCTGGAAGGGCATGTGGAGGGAGTTCATTTGGAGATTCAGTTGAGTTTTCTTTTTCCCTTGATAGTCTCTTCTGCCTACTCTCTGTCAACTGGCCTTACATAGCAAACCCATGGACTCCAGGGCACCTGCTCAGCAGAGCTTTTGTGGTATTGGTCACAGACATTCCAGGGTTTCACTTGTTCCCCAGCAAGAGCGAGAGTAAGGACCGCACGGTCCCCAACTTCAGTGCGGTGCCCCTGTCCCCTGACACGGTGCAGGTAATGGACCTTGAGCAGTTCCTCAAGTTCAGCAGGGTGTTCCCTGTTCCTTCAGGCACATGTGTGGCACTAGGAAACCCCAGAGCCGTTACCCAACTTCAGCATTGTGCTGCCTGTTCCCTGGGAATGGTGGCAATGGGCTGGAAGATAATTACTACTAAAAGACAAGTCTGTGTTTCCCCTTCTCCCAGAAACTGCAGCAGGCATGCTGGCTTTAGGTCCGAGGAGCCGCCTTCTCCCCACCTGACAACACTTCTCTTCTCTGGCTCCGTGAGACCCGAGGTTTTGAACATCTGCATCTGAGTCAGTGAGGCAGCTTGACACAGGACACCAGCATTCAGAGAAAGCGGCAGGTCCATTTGGAGAAATGTCATATCCACGTCAGGACGGGAGGTAACACCTCTCATTAACCCACTATCTCCTGGGCTTTTCTCTTTTCTCTAGTTGAGCCATGAAGTAAAACTTTAGTAATAGTGTCAGTGTTCTGAATTTGGTGAAGGAGGTACTTAGTTTCTGAACTTAGAGCACTTTGCAGGGGATCCCATTTTCTCTGTTCATTGACTGCTTATGAATGTATTTTGAACAGCTGTTTCCTAGAAACACTCTTTCATTAGAAAGGGAAGGTTAGATTTACTCTTTGTGTATTTTTAAGATATACATCTAACAGTGTTTATTCAGTTGGGCCTACGATATGGGTGAGTGGCCACCATTTAGGGTTAGATGGCTTTTTGTCGTCAGATACAGATATGGATGATGTCTTGTCATTTGTCAAAGGTGATGTTTCATCACTGATTAGTCTTTTCATCCCAAGAATTACAATGAGGGTCGAGGGAAAATTCAAAATTATTTAAAGCAGCCTTTTCCTGTTTAAAAGTTAAGCTTGACTATCTAGCTTTACTAGATGTATCAACTCAATATTTTGAGGTGCCATATCCTCTCTGTCATTTCTTTGGTGGTGCAGTCAGAAGGAGAGTCTTTGGGAATTCTTTTGGATAGAGTCATGCTGGTGGCTTCAAGGGGCCTGGTGACGGGAGCCCTGGGCTGAGTTCTGGAACTACTTGCTTGACGCTGGTGAGTCAGGTTATCCCACAGAGTTTCTGTTTCCTCCTTATGAGATTGCTGGAAGGTGAAATAAGTCAAGCAGAGAAAGGCAATTTTGATACGGATTCACTCATTCATGGAACAGGAGAAATAGCAGGGAGCTCAGTAGGAGAAGGAAGGGAAGAATGAAGGGTGGGGTAAACAGAAGGGGGAATGAACCACGACAGACTATGGACTCTGGGAAACAAACTGAGGGCTTCAGAGGGGTTTGGTGGGGGATTGGGATAGGCCGGTGATGGGTATTAAGGAGGGCACGTATTGCATGGAGCCCTGGGTGTTGTACGCAAACAATGAATCATGGAACACTACATCAAAAACTAAGGATGTAGTGTATGGTGACTAACATAACATAATAAAAAAAAATTTAAAAAAGAAAATAAAGAAATTGATGGGAGGTCATATCTGTGGAAAGTCTTTTTACACAGAAACTGTTCTGCCTATTGAAGAGCAACTAAAAACGAGGTGATTTGGGCTCTATTATTCTGTAAATAATAATTTTAAAACTCCCTGTCCTAGGGATATGGTATTTTATTGCATAAGGAGGCCTGAGAAGGCTGCAATGAAAGATTGAGATCTCAGAACACGTTCATGTTCCATGCATACATCACTTAACAGTTTGCACAGGTAGGAAGGTAAGTGGAGATAAATATGAAAGAAAGGGAAAGAAGGTGTGAACCATTCATTAGGTAGCCTTCTCCCTTTCTCAGGAAAGCCTTGGGCCAGTGTAATTGTGGAAGAAGAGGGGGAATCCTGGAGCTTTGCAGCAGATGGGGGTTCCAGGTCTGGGTAGAGGTGACGGGTCCCAGAGGAGAGCTGAGTACATTCTGCAGCAGGGTATGGGCAGGGCGCGCTCCTGGGGTGGCTGTGGTCTCCCAGGTGAACGTTGTGACAGGTGAGGGCTGTGAGCTGGTTCCTGGCTGAGGACAGTTGAGGCACAGGTGGAGAGCTGGCCGAGTCCCTTCTTCAGGGCCACCAGCCTCAGCCAGCACACACAGAATCATCGTTTGTCCCTGTCACTCCAATTCAGGCAGTCAGAGTTGCCAGGCCGAGATGTTTGCTGGAGCTTCTTTCCTTGCATGTGTGTGAAGTTTCAAACCTGAAGTGGTGGACATGATGGGTCCTCAGAAAATCCGTAACTCTTTTATTTCCTGCTCTTATATCGACCAGTGAAGTGAATCGGACCGGCTAGTAGAAGGGGCTATCTGTGCGTTTTTATTTCCCAGTTTAATTAAAGAATGGGAAAACAGTCTTGTGAAATATTAAAAGAATCCTTTGTTGGTGTTCATGTCCCCCCCCCCCCGGGGTGGGGGTGCTTACCTGGAGACCCATCCAGGGCTCTGGAAGCTTGACCCGGTGAGTCACTTGCGACTTGAGCTGGGGAATTAATGAAGAAAACAGAATGAATGCTGGAGTTTGCCTGTATCATTTGGACTCAGACACGTCCATGTAGCATCGGAACTCTTCACCCATGAGGCGTGTCGGGATCCCTGAGGTTGTGGGCTTTGCTTTATGGGCTGAGGTTTTGTCTTCATCCTTATCTGGACAAGAGCCATGCCATCTGGCAATGGAGATCCAAATCCTTAGGTGACCATATCATCATCATCATTATCATGATTATTAATTATTATTATTATTTTAAGAAGCAAGAGAGACATTGACTTTGAAATAAAATTATCAAAAGAAAGAACACAAGGTCAAATATATACGTGATGATTGAACTTGTGGTATCTCTCATTGGTGTGGGTCTTGTAGGGCTGCCCGAATGAGAAAGACCAAGGAATTCTATGTGGATAAAAGTGTGCTGTACACAGGGAGTGTTTTATTCCATCATTTGACCTCTCTCTCTGAAGGGAAAATAGAGTGGTGACTGGAGCTTGGTTCTGATTGGAAGGCCTGGGAGGTCAGTGAATCGAAAGAGCAGTGTTCATGCTTACATGGTTCTCAGTGCCCAGTGAGCGAAGTTTGGACGCTTGGACTCGGAAGCATTGGTGTTCAGGGAGGATGTTGTCCGAGTTTGCAGCACATCGAGACACTTGGCTGGTCTGCCTAATTGGGCCAGTTTCTGCCTTTCTAAGGGCAGCTTGAAAGTGGCTTGTAAACCTAGGACATTTGTGGAGTGTTCTGCATGGGACCACTGTGTGGGCCAGTGTAGACACAACCCAGGGAATTCCAGAGCTAATGATGAGCACGTTTGTGAGGCTGGAGTTTGCTTCTCTGTGAGAAGGATTGAGCTGGAGTGGAAAGAAGTCTCTGGGTCTTAGGACTCACTGAGCGGATCCAAGCCTGGCAGGGTGCTGAGATCAGATGTCTGTTTCCCAGGATTTTGGCCAGAGGGATATTTGGGCTCTGGGCAGCATCTCTGCTCAGGTTTCTTGGATGAGCACCTCAGGGAAGAGGAGTGAATGTGTGTGCTCACCTGTCATCGAGGAAGGTTTCTGGTTTCAGGTTTCGTGTACAGGTGAATTCCTCATATGGCTCCCTTACCTGATGGTGTTCAGGGTGCAGGAGGTGGATGGACCCCCTCGTCCCGGGCATCCTGGCTGTGTAAGAGTCCTGGGGCACCTTTTCCCCTGGACTTTGGACCAGGAAATTGGGAGCAGTAGGTGATGAAGCCATCAGTTGATGCCTCAGTTTCTTCCCTGCCAAGATGAACTGGAGATTAAAATAAGTGCTATGGAAATATAAAGGAGGAGACAGGACTGGGGGTGCTGAAGGGAAGGTGGGGATGGTGTTTGGTATTCACATAGGGGTCAGGTGGTACTTCACTAGGAGGGTGATGCTTGAGTCAAGATCTAGGGAAGGTCAGTGATATCACATGAAGAGCATTCTAAACAGAATGGAAAGCATGTGCAAAGGCCCCAGGGAAGGAGCATACCAGGTGCATCCATGAGCTACAAGATGGCCCTGTGACCACAGGCAACAGCTTAGGACTTGCATCATCAAGGTGACAGAGTGACAGAAAGCCATAGTAGGGCTGTGACCCCATGGGACCCTGTTTCACTGGGTCATCCTGGCTGCAGGGTTGAGAACAGATGACAGAGGGTTGAGGTTGGGCAAGGGAGGTCAATGATGACTCTTTTCCAGGAACTCAGGCAAGAGATGGGCTCCAGTGTGGTCCAGACAGGCGGCCTTGAAAGGAGTGGTGAGTCCTACGGTGGGTACGTCTTGAAGATGGAGCTCACAGGATTTGCCGACAGCTTAGATATTGAGGATGGGAGAAAGGAGGAACTGGGGTAGCTCCCAGCTGTTGTGGGTTGTCCTGAGCGAGGGGAAGGAGAAGGTATCTGGGGGTAGGAGGTAGTCCGCGTTCGGCATGCTGAGGAAGGTGCCTTTCTGGGTGGATCTGCTGAGGTTTGTTTCCAGGAGAAGCTTTCACATCTCCTCCCTCAGCAACGGTGAAGTATAAGTATTCCCCATTTTTTAAAAGTTCATGGGAAGACACTTGGCTTTTTGGAAAGATCTCCGTTATCACCTGGTTTCACTAATGGGAAGAAACCTGAAGAGGATGTTCCTTATGAAAAGAGTTGAACGGTGAGCTTTGCATTCAGCATCTGTTTGGGGAGAAGCACGACAGACGCAGTGTGCACCGTAACCAGCTCCTTCCTGTAAACCGCTCTCCGTGTCCAGCCACCAGCGCTTTGAATTCTGTTTGTGAGCATCTGCTGTGCTTTCTCTCCATTTATTTTCGGCATCCATTAGGAATTGTGTCCTGGGTCCTGAGAAATGCCAACAATAAGTAAATTTAGGAGTCTGAGCATGGTCACTAATTTTTCCATATTAATTAATGGTCATTCCTTCTTTACACCCTTTCTGCTCTGAAAGGTTTCCTAGGAGTACTGTACTTTCAAAGAGCTGGGGAACCTGTACCCCATCCTGCGGGGTTCACTTTAGTCTCCATGCTGCACAGAACATTCCATGGCTGTCGGATTTTAACACACAAACCTGTATCTTTGACTACCTTCACCCTTCCCATCCTCCTCTGAATCAGGCACCCACAAATCTATTCTCCATATCTATGTGTTCAGTAATTTCTTTCCCCATGTTGTATGTACATGTGAGCATCTGTAATTGCCTTTCTGTGTCTGAGTTCTTCAGGAGGGAGCCCCATCAGTCATCTGATAGAGCACTTTCATGGATCCCCTGTGAGGCAAGGATGATGCCCGGCCTTGGAGGGGGGCCACAGGTCCGCCCTCAGGATCCATGTCTCCCACTCCAGCCTTTTCAGAATGGGCCTCTCACACCAAATCTAGGGTTAGGGGTAAGGCATAGGAGAATGAGAGTTCCAATAGGGTGGATGTGTCCAGAATTTTCACGGTGGGGGCGGGGATTGATGGCATGGGTTGGGGTGAGTGTGAAGCAGTGGGTTTGTGCCCATGAGCCAGTGAATGTGGGGGATCGAGGGAATCAAGTACAGAAGTAATTAGGATTTCTCCCCCTCGACCTCCTTTCTGGAGTCCCAAATAAAACGGTTTCGCTTTGGGTGGCATACTGAGGCCTTAGGTATGACTCAGGCTTCTTCATCTCCGTATCTTTGGAGGCAGACCTCTGGGAGTGGACTACTCAGAATCCAACCTATGATTACTGTCATGGAGGGGAGGATGGAAAGCCCGATTGACCGGCTCTAAACAAACTGACCTGGGGGCTGAGGAGAGTGCCAGTGTCACGGATGAGGGCCTAGAGTTCCGCTGAAAGTGGAGATTCGCTGGGCTTAGGTCAGGTGTTCACTTAGGTTTCTTCTCGCAAAACTTTCTGGAGTCCCAAATGGCATATTTTAGTTCTGTGTGGCAGGCTACTGCCTAACATTGCTCAGTGGTACCTGATCCCTGTGCTTTGGAGTCAGGCGTATGGGAATAAACCTAACAGACCCCAAACTAGAATTAAGGCGTGGGTCTAGGGGCATGGCCCTAAAGATCAGCCAGCAGATGCGACCTTCCAGGGGCCAAGAGTAGGGCATGATTTGGGTTGCATCTGAAACACAGCAGTTGCAGGCAGGGGGGCTTTGAATGTGGGGTTCGTTGGGTTTGGAACAGCTGGGAATTCATAACTTCTGCTCTGCATTCCTTCTGTGGGTCCAAATGGCACAGTTTCCATCTGCATGGCATGCTGATTTGCAGGTATGACTCAGGTTTCCCCAGTCGCTGTGTGTTTGCCTCCTGGAAAGACCTCTTGGAAGCCAACGGAACATTTGGCTTAGGGCTCAGGAGCCTGGGAGGGACCATCTCCTGGTTTTGAGCTCACCATTGCTGTGTCCTGATTTGAGTAGGTGGGTTGTGGAGAAGGGAAGGCTCAGGGTTTTGGTCCAAGGGCACCCTGAATGCGGGAGCCAGCTAGAATTGATTCAGTGGGATATGCAGATTTTTCAGCCCCCGAATACCTCTGCATCCCAGATGGTACGTTTTCTTTCTGTGTGGCATGCTGAGGCCTCAGATAGGGCTCAGGTTTCCCAAATCCCTATCTTTGTGCCATCTCTCTAGGAGTGGACCCCTGAGTACCCAAGCTATGGTGAGTGTCACGCCCTAGGAGGCTGCAAAGCCCAATCGACTGGCTCTGCCACCCTGTTGAGGCTCAGGAGAGTGGGCTGGAGAGACTGTCGGCACAGTGTTTAGGGGTCAGGAATCCACTGGAAGTGATTTTCTCTTTGCTTTGGTCAGGTGTTCCCTGAGGTTTCTCCTTCTCAGAGTGCTTTCTGGAGTCCCAGATGACAACCTTTCCTTCTGTGTGGCAGGCTTTGTGTCCTGACATTGCTCAGCAGTCCCCATTCCCTGGTCCTTGGAGCTAGATGTCTCAGAATGGACCTCACACTACTCAACGTGTAGTAAGGGCACGGGTCTAGGTGTATGGCTGTTCAGATGAGCCATCCGATGTGAGATTCCAGGGGCCTAAGAGGAGGGTGTGCTTTGGGTTGAATGTCAGACACAGGAGTTGCCCACAGGGGGTCTGTGGAAGTGGTGTCTCGCTGGGATTGGATCAGGTAGGCATTCTTATTTCTCTTCCTCTGCAGGTCCAAATGGTACGGTTTCCCTCTCTGTGGCATGCTGATTCACCAATGTGGCTCAGGTTTCCCCAGTCCCTGTGTGTTTGGTGCTTGGCTCCTGGAATGGTCTCTGGGAACCCAACGGAGCATTTGGCTTAGGGCTCAGGAGCATGGGAAAGACCATATCTTGGTTTTGAACTCAGCATTGCCGTGTCCTGATTTGAGTAGGTGGGTTGTGGAGAAAGGAAGGCTCAGGGTTTTCATCCAAGGGTCTCCTGAATGCGGGAGCTGGACGGGATTGACTGTGTGGGATATGCAGATTTCTCCTGCTCCTAATAGCCTCTAGAGTCCCAGATGGCACTCTTTCTTTCTGTGTGGCATGCTTTGGCCCCAATCGGGCTCAGGCTTCCCCAATACCTATATCTTTGTGCTGTGTCTCTAGGAGTGAAGCCCTGAGAACCCAACCTAATGTTAATGTCAGGCCCTAGGAGGATGGAAATCTCAATCGGCTGGCTCTGCGACCCTATCGGGTCTGAGGAGAGTGGGTTGGGG
The DNA here is from genome assembly GCF_023065955.2 of Ursus arctos. NCBI lineage: Eukaryota > Metazoa > Chordata > Mammalia > Carnivora > Ursidae > Ursus > Ursus arctos. Next base: position 23,345 of record NW_026623085.1, on the reverse strand, counting down.
AGACTGTTGGCACAGTGTTTAGGGGCCAGGAATCTGCTGGAATTGGTTTCGTCTGGGCTTGGGTCAGGTGTTCCCTGAGGTTTCCCCGTCTCAGAGTGCTTTCTGGAGTCCCAAATGGCAGCCATGTATAGTGTTGTGTCTTTCCTTGTATAGTGTTGTGTCTCAGAGATAAGTGTTTTTCATTTTCATCAGGCGTCCGTGACCAATTTGATGAATGCTTCCATATTCATGAATGATGATATTATGGGTAAGTGGGTTCCTGTACAATGTTCTTTCTTACCTATAAGTTTATGGCACTTTGGTTAGGTTGCTGCAATCACTTACGATAGGGAGTCCACATTAACCAAAGATATTGTATGTTGTAAGATGGTTCCTGTACACTGTTGTTTCTCAGTTATATGTTCGGAGGACTTACCCAATGGAACCATAACCACCTTGATTCATGCTTCCATCTTCAGAAGGCTGATGTGATTTGAAGGGCATTATCCTCACACCATTGTTTCTCAGCTATAAGTATGGGAAAATTTCCCTAGGCCTACACACACAATGTTGAATAGGCATCAGTATTGATTAGGCTGATGTTAGTTGAAGGTGTTTTCCTGTACACGGTGGTTCATTACCAATAAGGATGGGGAATAGTCCTCAAGATTCAAGAAAATGTTCATTAATGCTTCCATATTCATGAAAGATGCTGTTAATTGTTAATGCTATTCTGTAAAGTGGTGTTGTCAAGGGATAGGTATGTGGTCCTTTTCTTCTGATTCTACCTCCTCCTTGGTTCATGTTTCCATATTCGTGAATGGTGATGTTCATTGTAAGGGGTTCTATCCTCTACATGGTTTTTTCTTAGATATATGTATGCGGTTTGGTGATTCATACACACCCTATTTTCTGAAGGATTGTATAATCATGAGGGTGATTTTAGCTGAGGGCAGTCCCTATACACTGTTGTTTCTTACAGATATGTACTTAGACCTTTCCTAAAGCTTCGACAACCACTTTGAGTCATGCTTCCCTATTTCTAATCAGTGATATTATTGGTAGACATTATCCTGACACTGTTGTTTCCTAGAGAGAAGGGTGTGGTCATTTCCCTAGGACTGCAACACAATTTTGCGAAGGGATCCCTATGCAGGAGGTTGCTTTAATTGGAGGACGGTTCAAAGACACTGCTATCTATTACGTACAAGAATGGGGCACAAATTTCATGTTTCAAGACCACTATGGTAAAATCTTCCTTACTCTTGAAAGATGATGTTCATTGGTCTTTCCTTGTATAGTGTTGCGTCTCAGAGATAAGTTTTTGGCACTCTTGTCAGGCTTCCACAACCATTTTGGTTAATGCTTCCATATTCATGAATTTTGATATTAGGGCTAAGTGGGTTCCCGTACACTGTTGTTTCTTACAGATAAGTTTATGGCCTTTTCATTACATTGCCACAACCATTTACGATAAGGATGCCACATTAACCAAAGATATTGTACGTTGTAAGATGGCTCCTGTACACTGTTGTTTCTCAGCTTTATGTTCGTAGGCCTTACCAGAGGGTACCCTAGTGACCTTGACCGATGCTTTCGTCTTTAGGAAGGCTGATGTGACTTGAAAGGCATTATCCTGACACTGTTGTTTCTTAGCTATAATTATGTGGACCTTTCCCTAGGCGTACACACCCAATCTTGAATAGGGATCAGTGTTGAGGAGGCTGATATTAGTTGAAGGTGTTTTCCTGTATACGGTGGTATATTACCAATAAGGTTGGGGCACGGTCCTCAAGATTTACAAACTTTTCATTAGGGGCGCCTGGGTAGCACAGCGGTTAAGCGTCTGCCTTCGGCTCTGGGCGTGATCCTGGCGTTATGGGATCGAGCCCCACATCAGGCTCCTCTGCTATGAGCCTGCTTCTTCCTCTCCCACTCCCCCTACTTGTGTTCCCTCTCTCGCTGGTTGTCTCTATCTCTGTCAAATAAATAAATAAAATCTTTAAAAAATAAAAATAAAAAATAAAAACTTTTCATTAATGTTTCCATATTCATGAGAGATGATGTTAATTGTTAATGCTATTCTCTAAAGTGGTATTGTCTTGGGATATGTATGTGGTCCTTTCCCTCTAATTCCACCTCCACCTTGGATCATATTTCCATATGCGTGAATGCTGATATCCATTGTAAGGGGTTCTTTCCTGTACACTGTTGTTTCTTAGATATATGTATGCGTGCCTTTGGTGATTCATAACCCCCTATTTTCTTTTTTTTAGTGTTTTTTAAATTATTTTATGTTAGTCACCATACAGTATATCCCTTGTTTTTGATGTAAATTTCAATGATTCATTAGTTGCGTATAACACCCAGTGCACCATACAATACGTACCCTCCTTAATGCCCATCACCAGCCTCTCCCATTCCCTCACCCCTCACCCCTCTGAAACAATCAGTTTCTATCTCAGAGTCCATTATCTGCCATGCTTTATTCCCCCTTCTCATTACCCCCCCTTTTTATCCCTTTCTTCTCTTACCGATCTTCCTAGTTCTTATGTTCCATAATTGAGAGAAAAAATATGATAATTGTCTTTCTCTGCTTGACTTATTTCACTTAGCATTACCTCCTCCAGTACCGTCCATGTTGCAGCAAATGTTGAGAAATCATTGGTCTTTCCTTGTATACTGTTGTGTCTCAGAGATAAGTTTTTGGCACTTTCGTAAGGCTCCACGACCACGTTGGTGAATGCTTCCATACTCATTATTAATGATGTCAGGGCTAAGTGGGTTCCCGTACACTGTTGTTTCTTACAGATAAATTTTTGGCATTGTAGTTATGTTGCCAGAACCACTTACAAAAAATTGTACGTTGTAATATATTTCCTGTACACTGTGGTTTCTCAGGTATATTTCAGTAGGCTTTTCCTAATGGTACTATAACCACCTAGATTCCTGCTTCCATCTTCAGGAAGGCTGATGTAACTTGAAGGGCATTATCCTGACACCGTTGTTTCTTAGCTATAAGTATGTGGACCTTTACCTAGGCCTACAGAGCCAAAATTGAATCGGGATCAGTGTTGAGGAGGCTGATGTGAGTTGAAGGTGTCTTCCTGTACACAGTGGTTCATTAGCAATAAGGATTGGGCAGAGTCCCCGAGATTCCAGAACCTTTTCATTAATTCTTCCTTACTTGTGAAGGATTATGTTCATTGGTCTTTCCTTGTATAGTGTTGTGTCTCAGAGATAAGTGTTTGGCACTTTAGTCAGGCTTTCACGTCCAATTTGGTTACTGCTTCCATATTCACGAAGGATGATGTTAGGGCTAAGCGGGTTCCTGTACACTGTTGTTTCATATAAAAAAGCTTAAGGATTTTCTTTACGATGCCACAACCACTTACGATAGAGATTCCACATTAACCAAAGATACTGTATGTTGTAAGAGGGTTCCTGTACACTGTTTTTTCTCAGCTTTATGTTCGAAGGCCTTTCCTAACGGTACCATAACCACTTTGATTCCTCCTTCCATCTTCAGGAAGTCTGATGTGACTTGAAGGGAATTATGCTGACACCGTTGTTTCTTATCTCTAAGTATGTGGACATTTCCCTAGGCCAACACACCCAGTGTTGAGTTGGGATCACTACTGAGGAGGTTGATATGAGTTGAAGGTGTTTTCCTGTACACGGTGGTTTATTACCTAAAGGATGGGGCAAAGTCTTGGTAATTCCAGAACCTTTTCATTCATGCTTCCATAATCATGAAAGATGGTGTTCATTGGTCTTTCCTTGTATAGTGTTGTCTCTCAGAGATACGTGTTTTGCACTTTCGTAGGCTTCCACGACCATTTTCGTTAATGCTTCCATGTTCACGAATGATGGTGTTAGGGCTAATTTGTTCTTGTACACTGTTGTTTCTTACAGATTAGTTTATGGCATGTTCTTTACGTTGCCACAACCACTTACGAGAGGGATTCTACACTGAGCAAAGATACTGTACGTTGTTATTTTTTTACTTTAATTTCTGCCAGATTTGGTCTCATTTCTGCCCTTAGAGATTCTATATTCTCATCAATATTTTCGTTAATACTTTTTCAAGTCTACACACCATCTTCACCTTTGTTACTCTGAATTCCATTTCTGATAATTTGGTTATGTCCATATCCATTAGTTCTGTGGCAGAAGCCACAGACTCATTTTCTTTTCTTTGCTGGGGTGGATTTCTCCTTCTAGACATTCTAATGAGAAGTTGTGGGTTTGTCCAGAGCCCAAATTATTGACTGGGACCGAGGCCATGAGCCCTTGTTTTATGGGGATCTTAGGGATGTGGGCTTCTTGATTTTTCAGCCTGCCTTCTGGGGGAGGGGCCTGCCAAGCCGATATTAAGGTTAACCCTGTTTGGGTATAGTCTCTGTGTCCCCTGCAAGTGGGGATGGGGATGGGCACAGAGTAATTCGGTATTTCCAGGCTTTTGTTCTCTGGCGGCTTTCCCTGGTGTTTTGCTGTGCCTCTTCTGAGAGCCAGAGCAGCAGTGGCCAAATTTCATCCTCTGTCTCAGAGGGATTGCGGACAGTTCTCCACTGATGTTCTGGCCACTTTAACTCTGTTTCTGTTGGTGCTGCTCAACCCTGCACTGTCCGGGATGTGAGCCCCACACCTGGCATCCCAGCTCTCACCTACAGGGCCAGTGTGTCTCTGTCCTTTGTGTTTCTAACACCGCCAGCCACCAGCGGCCCCTGAATGCTCCAGGAGCATTATGTGTCTCTTTCTTACACACTTTTGCACATGCTTCCGTTTTCATGACAGAGGACTGTGAGATGCCAGATGGTTTCTCTACGGTGTTCCTTCATTGATTCAGTATATGGCACTTTCCTTATGTTTTCTTAGGCACCTGTACAAATGGTTTCATCTTCACCACCGAAGACGTGACTTCAAAGATGGCTTTGGTACAATGTTCTTTCCTAAGATTGGTTCACGTCCCTTTCCTTATGCTTTTATTCCCAATCAGACACATGCTTCCATCATCATGACAGTTTATGGGACTTGGAAAACCCTTATACCCTCTTCTTCCTGAGATTACGTCTATGGCTGTTTCCTTAAGTTTCAACACACGTATTGGTAAACCCTGGTGTTTTCACTGATCAACGTTGCCTTGTCTCTACAAAAACATGGTTCACTGAATTGACTGATGGCACTTTCCTTTCGTTTTCACACAACCTTTTTGAAGGGCTTTCCTCCTCATGACTGATGTGAGTTGAGAGATGCTTTCTGTGTAGTGTTCTTACGTCGTTAAATGAAGGGCATTATCTTGATGCTTGCAGACACCGTTTGGCACAATGCTCCCACTTCATGACACCAGATGTGAGGTGCAAGATGCTTTCACATAGAGTGTTCTCTCCTTGAGTAAAGTAGGTGACCCTTTCCCTATGCATTCGTAGACACTTTTTTTTTTATAATGATTTTTTATTATATTATGTTAGTCACCATACAGTACATCCCCGCTTTTCGATGTAAGGCTCGATGATTCATTAGTTGTGTATAACACCCAGTGCACCATGCAATATGTGCCCTCCTTACTACCCATCACCGGCCTATCCCATTCCCCCACACCCTCCCCTCTGAAGTCCTCAGTTTGTTTCTCATAGTCCATAGTCTCTCATGTTTCATTCCCCCTTCTGATTACCCCCCCTTTCTTTATCCCTTTCTTCCCCTACTGATCATTCTAGTTCTTATGTTCCATAGATGAGAGAAATCATATGATCCTTGTCTTTTTCTGCTTGACTTATTTCACTTAGCATTACCTCCTCCAGTGCCGTCCATGTTGTAGCAAATGTTGAGAACTCGTTCTTTCTGATAGCTGAGTAATATTCCATTGTATATATGGACCACAACTTCTTAATCCAGTCATCTGTTGCAGGGCATCTCGGCTCCTTCCACGATTTAGCTATTGTGGACATTGCTGCTATGAACATTGGGGTGCATATGGCCCTTCTCTTCACCACGTCTGTATCTTTGGGGTAAACACCCAGTAGTGCAATGGCTGGATCATAAGGTAGCTCGATTTTTAACTTTTTAAGGGACCTCCACACGGTTTTCCAGAGTGGCTGTACCAACTTGCATTCCCACCAACAATGTAGGAGGGATCCCCTTTCTCCACATCCTCTCCAACAATTGTTGTTTCTTGCCTTGTCTATTTTTGCCATTCTAACTGTCGTAAGGTGGTATCTCAGTGAAGTTTTGATTTGAATTTCCTTGATGGCTAATGATTTTGAACATTTTTTCATGTGTCTGTTAGCCATTTGTATGTCTTCATTGAAAAAGTGTCTGTTCATATCTTCTGCCCATTTTTTGATTTATTTGTTTCTCGTGTATTGAGTTTGAGAAGATCTTTGTAGATCTTGGATACCAGTCCTTTATCTGTAGTGTCATTTGCAAATATATTCTCCCATTCCGTGGGCTGCCTCTTAGTTTTTCTGTTTCCTTGGCTGTGCAGAAACTTTTAATCTTGATGAAGTCCCATAAATTCATTGTATCTTTTGTTTCTCTTGCCTTTGGGGATGTATCATGAAAAAGGTTGCTTTGGCCGATGTCGTAGAGGTTGCTGCCTATGTTCTCCTCTAGAATTTTGATGGATTCCTGTCTCACATCGAGGTCTTTCATCCATTTGGAGTTTATTTTTGTGTATGGTGTGAGAGAGTGGTCAAGTTTCATTCTTTTGCATGTAGCTGTCCAATTTTCCCAGCACCATTTATTGAAGAGACTGTCTTTTTCCCACCGGATGTTTTTTCCTGCTTTATCAAATATTAGTTGCCCAAAGAGCCGAGGGTCCATTTCTGGGCTCTCAATTCTGTTTCATTGGTCTATGTGTCTGTTTTTGTGCCAGTACCATGCTGTCTTTGTGATCACAGCTTTGTAGTACAGCTCGAAATCCGGCATTGTGATGCCCCCAGCTTTGTTTTTCCTTTTCATCAGTTCCTTGGAGATTCGGGGTCTTTTCTGGTTCCATACAAATTTAAGGACTATTTGTTCCAGTTCGTTGAAAAATGTCCTCAGTATTTTGATCGGGATAGCATTGAAAGTGTAGATGGCTCTGGGTAGCATGCACATTTTAACTATGTTAATTCTTCCGATCCATGAGCATGGAATATCTTTCCATCTTTTTATGTCTTCCTCAATGTCTTTTAAGAATGATTTATAGTTTCTAGAATAAAGGTCCTTTACGTCTCTGGTTAAGTTAATTCCAAGGTAACGTATGGTTTTTGGTGCTATTGTAAATGGGATGGATTCCCTAATTTCTCTTTCTTCGTTCTCGTTATTCGTGTACAGAAATGCAACTGATTTCTGAGCATTGATTTTGTATCCCGCCACGTTACTGAATTGCTCTATAACTTCTAATAGTTTGGGAGTGGCTTCTTTTGGGTTTTCCATATAGAGTATCATGTCATCTGCAAAGAGAGACATTTTGACTTCTTCTTTGCCGATTTGAATACCTTTGATCCCTTTTTGTCGTCTGACTGCTGTTGCAAGGACTTCTAGTACTATGTTGAATAATAGTGGCGAGAGTGGGGATCCTTGTCGTGTTCCTGATCTTAAGGGAAAGGCTTCCAGCTTTTCCCCATTGAGAATAATATTTGCAGTAGGCTTTTCATAGATGGCTTTTATGAGATTGAGAAATGTACCTTCTATTCCTACACTCTGAAGGGTTTTAATCAGGAAAGGATGCTGTATTTTGTCAAATGCTTTTTCGGCATCGATTGAGAGGATCATATGGTTCCTGAGTCTTTTCTTGTTGATATGATGTATCACACTGATACACCATATCGATCAATCACGCTGATTGATTTGCGAATATTGAACCACGCTTGCATCCCAGGTATGAATCCCACTTGATTGTGGTGGATAATCCTTTTAATGAACTGTTGGATTCTATTAGCAAGTATCTTGTTGAGGATTTTGGCGTCCATATTCATTAGGGAAATCGGTCTGTAATTCTCCTTTTTGAGGGGGTCTTTGCCTGGTTTGGGGATCAAGGTAATATTGGCCTCATAGAATGAGTTTGGTAGCTTTCCTTCTGTTTCTATTTTTTGAAATAGCTTTAGGAGAGTAGGTATTATTTCTTCTTTGAATGTTGGTAGAATTCCCCAGGAAAACCGTCCGGGCCTGGAGTTTTGTTATTTGGAAGGTTGTTTATCACTGACTCAATTTCTTCATCATTAATTGGCCTGTTTAAGAAATCAGTTTCTTCCTGTTTCAATCTTGGTAGTTTATAGGTTTCCAGGAAGGATTCCATCTCTTCCAGATTGCTTAGTTTATTGGCATATAGCTGTTGATAAAAATGTCTAATAATCCTTCCAATTTCAATGGTGTTCATCGTGACCTCTCCTTTTTCATTCATAATTTTAATAATCTGGGTCCTTTCTCTTTTCTTTTGGATAAGTCTTGCCAGTGGTCTGTCAATTTTATTGATTCTCTCAAAGCTTCTAGTCCTGTTGATCTGCTCTACTGTACTTCTGGTTTCTGCTTGATTGATTTCAGCTCTAATTTTGGTCAACTGCTTCCTCGTGCGTGGATTAGGCCTGTCCCTCTGTTGCTGTTCCAGCTTCTTGAGGTGAGAATATAAAAACTGCATTTTAGATTTTTCTATTCTTTTGAGTGAGGCTTGGATGGCTATGTATTTCCCCCTTAGGACTGCCTTTGTAGTATCCCATAGGTTTTGGACTGTTGTATTTTCATTCTCATTGGTCTCCATAAATTGTTTAATTTGATTTTTGATTTCCTGGTTTATCGAGTCATTCCTGAGCAGAATGGTTCTTAGTCTCCAAGTGTTTGAGTTTCTTCCAAATTTTTCCTTGTGGTTGAGTTCCAATTTCAGAGTGTTGTGCTCTGAGAATATGCACGGGATAATTTCAATCTTTTGGTATCGGCTGAGACCTGTTTTGTGTCCCAGAACATGGTCTATTCTTGAGAACGTTCCATGGGCATTAGAATAGAATGAGTATTCTTTGGTTCTGGGGTGTAGTGTTCTCTATATATCTAAGAGGTCCAACTCGTCGAGTATGGCATTCAAAGCCTTTGATTCTTTGCTTAGTTTTTGCCAGGGTGTTCTGTCTATTTCTGAGAGTGGAGTGTTGAGGTCCCCTACTATTAATGTATTTTATTTATATGTCTCTTTATTCTGGTTAAGAGTTGGCTTGTGTATCTTGCTGCTCCCCTGTTGGGGGCATATATATTTATAATTGTCATATCCACTTGTTGAATACTTCCTTTAAGAATAATATAGTGCCCTTCTGCATCTCTAACTATAGTCTATTGTTTAAAATCCAGTTTATCTGATATGAGAATTGCTACCCCAGCTTTCTTTTGAGGTCCATTTGCGAGAAAGATGGTACGCCATCCCCTTACTCTCAGTCTGAATGCATCTTTGGGTTCGAAATGAGTCTCTTGTAGACAGCAAATGGATGGGTCATTTCTTTTTAGCCAATCTGCAACCCTGTGGCGCTTTAAGCAATAATTTAAACCATTTATATTAAGACTGAGTACTGAGAGATATGCTTTTAATGCTGCCATGTTGTCAGTAAAGTCTTTGTTTGTATTGGCTGTGACTTTCTGTTTTGTATCACTCTTGGGGCCTTTTTACTTTTATAGAACCCCCCGTAATATCTCCTGTAGGGCTGGTTTCGTGGTTACGAAATTGGTTAGTGACTGTCGATTCTGAAATGTCTTTATTTCTCCATCAATTCTGAATGACAGCCTTGCTGGATAAAGGATCCTTGGCTGCATGTTTTTCTCTGAAAGAGCTTTAAAAATGCTCCCCCAACCCTTTCTCTCATTCCAGGTCTGTGTAGACAGGTCTGACATAATTCTGATGCCTTTGCCTTGGTACGTGAGAAATTTCTTTGCCCTGGCCGCTTTCAATACTGTATCCTTGGATCTAATATTTGCGAAATGCACTATGACGTGACGTGGCGTGGGTTTGTCGTGGTTGAGCTTGGAAGGGGTCCTCTCTGCCTCTTGGACACGAATGTTTGTTTCCCTTGCTAGATTAGGGAAGTTTTCAGCTACAATTTGTTCAAATATCTCTTCTAGACCTCTGTTTTTCTCTACGTCCTCAGGAATGCCGATGTTCTGACACTGGAACGTTTTATTGAGTCAGTCATTTCCCGTAACCTACATTCCTGTGTGTGGATTTTTTTTGAGTCCAGATTCTCTTTTAGCTTTTTCCTCTACTAACCCATTTTCCAATTCGCTGATACGTCCTTCTGCCTCATTCACCCTGGCCAACAGAGCCTCTAGTTTTGACTGCATTTGGCTCCTAGAATTTTTAATTTCTGCGAGATTCGCTCACATTTCTGCCCTTAGAGATTCTATGTTCTCATTAACAATTTTGTCAATATTTTTTTCAAGTCTACAAATCATCTTGACCATTGTTACTCTGAATTCCATTTCTGATAATTTGGTTATATCCATATCCATAAGTTCTGTGGCAGAGGCCACAAACTCATTGTCTTTTCTTTGCTGGGGGGGGGGGACTTCTCCTCATCATTCAGATGAGGAGAGGTTGTGGTGTTGTCCAGAGCCCAAATTATTGACCACGACCCAGGCCGTGCACCCTTGTTTTATAGGCATCTTAGGTATGGGGGCTTCTTGATTTTTCAGCCTGCCTTCTGAGGTAGGGGCCTGCCGTGCTGATACTTGGGCAACCCTGTTTGGGTAGAGTCTCTGTGTACCCTGCGAAGGGGGATGGGGTTGGGCACACTGTGAGCCGGTCTTTCCAGGCTTCTTTTCTCTGGCGGCTTTCCCTGGTGGTTTGCTGTGCTTCTTCTGAGAGTCAGAGCAGCAGTGGCCGAATCTCAGCCTCTGTCTCAGAACAGATGGATTGCGGACCATTCTCCACTGATGTTCTGGCCACTTTAACTCTGTTTCTGTTGGTGCTGCTCAACCCTGCACTGTCCAGGATGTGAGCCCCACACCTGGCTTCCCAGCTCTCACCTACAGGGCCAGGGTCTCTCTGTCTGTGTTTCTAACACCGCCAGCCACCCCTGCATGCTCCAGGAGCTTTATGTGTCTCTTTCTTACACACATTTGCACAAGCTTCCGTTTTCATGACAGAGGACTGTGAGATGCCAGATGGTTTCTCTACAGTGTTCCTTCGTAGATTCAGTACATGGCACTTTCCTTATGTTTTCTTAGGCACTTGTACAAACGGTTTCATCTTCAAGACTGAAGACGTGACTTCAAAGATGGCTTCGGTACAATGTTCTTTCCTAAAGTTGGTTCACCTCCCTTTCCTTATGCTTTTATTCCCAATCAGACACATGCTTCCATCATCATGACAGATTATGGGACTTGGAAAACCCTTTCCATACCCTCTTCTTCCTGAGATTACGTCTATGGCTGTTTCCTTAAGGTTCAACACACATATTGGTAAACCCTGCTGTTTTCACTGATCAATGTTGCCTTGTCTCTACAAAAACATGGTTCGCTGAATTGACTGATGGCACTTTCCTTTCGTTTTCACACAACTTTTGAAGGGCTTTCCTCCTCATGACTGATGTGAGCTGAGAGATGCTTTCCTTGTAGTGTTCTTACATGGTTCAACAAAAGGCATTATCTTGATGCTTGCAGGCACAGTTTTGTACAATGCTCCCAATTCATGACACCAGATGTGAGGTGCAAGACGCTTTTATATAGAGTGTTCTCTCCTTGAATAAAGTAGGTGTCCCTTTCCCTATGCATTTGTAGACACTTTTGAAAATCTTGACATCTTCCTAACAGAAGATGTGACTTGGATGAGGGTGTCCATTCGGTGTTCTGACTGAGATTTGGGTATATTGTTCTTTCCTTAAGGTTCAACGCACGTATTGGACAACGCATATATATTCCTGGGTCACCACGTTACTTCGATGTTGCCTATCAACACTGACCTGGTACTCACAACTACTTAGGACCTCTCCTTATGCTTTCACTCACACTTCTGCATGTACTTCCATCTTCATTACAGAAGATGTGAGTTGGGAGATCTTTTCCAAGGGTGTTCTTACCTGAGCATACAGCATGTTCCTTAGGTTTTCATACAGTTTTGGAACATACATCCATCTTCATGAAGGTAGTTGTGATTTGGAAGGTTGTCTCTAGATGGTGTTCTTTCTTAGTGTTAAGCATATGGCACTTCTCTTACGGTTCAACAGAGATATTTGAAAATCTCTCTTCATACATCAGGATGTTTGAAATCTCTTCCTCTATACAGAACATTGGTGCTCAGAGTCGAGTAAATGGCATTTCTTTACACATTCCCTCACCCTTTAGCCAATGCTTCCAGGGTCATGTGAAAAGATGTTTCAGAGGGTATTCTATGGAGTTCTCTTGTAAAGTTAAGCATACGATAATTCCCTTAAGCTGAGAAACACTCTCTTGTATATGCTTCCAGCTTCATGAAAGAACACGTGCCTTGAAAGATGGATTAGGTACTGTCCTTTTTTGGAGCCATGTCTCTGCCACTTTCCTTATGTTTTCACCACAACGTTGCAAACATTTTCGTCTTCATGACAGAAGCCGTGGTTTGTAAGATGCTATCTACCCAGTGCTCTCACCTACTAAGTTTATGGCACTTTCCTTAAGTTTCAACACATAGGGAAGAAAACCCTGGTTGATCCATTTGTCAGGAGGTGGGTTCGATATCGTTTTCTATCTAGACAGATTTGGTTCTCAGAATTAAGTAGACAGCCCTTTCTGTACGTGCTTGCACACACTTTTGCCAAGGCTTCCATCTTCACAACAGAAGTTGTGAGTTGAGACATGATGTCTATACAGTGTTCTTCTATAGAGTGAGGCAACGCGCTTTATGCATCTCTTTTTGTACACACTTTTTCACATGCTTCCTTTTTCATGCCAGAAGACAGTGAGATGCAGGGCGCCTGGGTGGAACAGCACTTAAGCGTCTGCCTTCAGCCAGGGCGTGATCCCGGCATTGTGGGATCGAGCCCCACATCAGGCTCCTCCGCTGTGAGCCTGCTTCTTCCTCTCCTACTCCCCCTGCTTGTGTTCCCTCTCCCACTGGCTGTTTTGCTGTCAAATTAATAAATGAAATCTTAAAACAAAAGAAAAAGAAGGGTTGCAGATTGGATAAAAAGAAATGACCCATCCATTTGCTGTCTACAAGAGACTCATTTCGAACCCAAAGATGCATTCAGACTGAGAGTAAGGGGATGGAGTACCATCTTTCACGCAAATGGACTTCAAAAGCAAGCTGGGGTAGCAATTCTCATATCAGATAAATTGGATTTTAAACTACAGACTATTGTTAGAGATGCAGAAGGGCACTATATTATTCTTAAAGGAAGTATTCAACAAGTGGATATGACAATTATAAATATATATGCCCCCAACAGGGGAGCAGCAAGATACACAAGCCAACTCTTAACCAGAATAAAGAGACATATAAATAAAAATACATTAATAGTAGGGGACCTCAACACTCCACTCTCAGAAATAGACAGAACACCCTGGCAAAAACTAAGCAAAGAATCAAAGGCTTTGAATGCCATACTTGACAAGTTGGACCTCATAGATATATAAAGAACACTATACCCCAGAACCAAAGAATACTCATTCTATTCTAATGCCCATGGAACATTCTCAAGAATAGACCATGTTCTGGGACACAAAACAGGTCTCAACCGATACCAAAAGATTGTAATTATCCCGTGCATATTCTCAGACCACAACGCTCTGAAATCGAAACTCAACCACAAGGAAAAATTTGGAAGAAACTCAGACACCTGGTGACTAAGAACCATCCTGCTCAGGAATGACTCAATAAACCAGGAAATCAAAAATCAAATTAAACAATTTATGGAGACCAATGGGAATGAAAATACAACAGTCCAAAAACCTATGGGATACTGCAAAGGCAGTCCTAAGGGGGAAATACATAGCCATCCAAGCCTCACTCAAAAGAATAGAAAAATCTAAAATGCAGTTTTTATATTCTCACCTCAAGAAGCTGGAACAGCAACAGAGGGACAGGCCTAATCCATGCACGAGGAAGCAGTTGACCAAAATTAGAGCTGAAATCAATCAAGCAGAAACCAGAAGTACAGTAGAGCAGATCAACAGGACTAGAAGCTGGTTCTTTGAGAGAATCAATAAAATTGACAGACCACTGGCAACGCTCATCCAAAAGAAAAGAGAAAGGACCCGAATATTAATATTATGAATGAAAAAGGAGAGGTCATGATGAACACCATTGAAATTGGAAGGATTATTAGAAATTTTTATCAACAGCTATATGCCAATAAACTAAGCAATCTGGAAGAGATGGAATCCTTCCTGGAAACCTATAAACTACCAAGATTGAAAGAGGAAGAAATTGATTTCTTAAACAGGCCAATTAATGATGAAGAAATTGAGTCAGTGATAAACAACCTTCCAAATAACAAAACTCCAGGCCCGGACAGTTTTCCTGGGGAATTCTACCAAACATTCAAAGAAGAAATAATACCTACTCTCCTAAAGCTATTTCAAAAAATAGAAACAGAAGGAAAGCTACCAAACTCATTCTATGAGACCAATATTACCTTGATCCCCAAACCAGGCAAAGACCCCCTCAAAAAGGAGAATTACAGACCGATTTCCCTAATGAATATGGACGCCAAAATCCTCAACAAGATACTTGCTAATAAAATCCAACAGTACATTAAAAGAATTACCCATCACGATCAAGTGGGATTCATACCTGGGATGCAAGCGTGGTTCAATATTCGCAAATCCATCAGCGTGATATATCATATCAACAAGAAAAGACTCAGGAACCATATGATCCTCTCAATCGATGCCGAAAAAGCATTTGACAAAATACAGCATCCTTTCCTGATTAAAACCCTTCAGAGTGTAGGAATAGAGGGTACATTTCTCAATCTCATAAAAGCCATCTGTGAAAAGCCTACTGCAAATATTATTCTCAATGGGGAAAAGCTGGAAGCCTTTCCCTTAAGATCAGGAACTCGACAAGGATGCCCACTCTCGCCACTATTATTCAACATCGTACTGGAAGTCTTTGCAACAGCAATCAGACGACAAAAAGGGATCAAAGGTATTCAAATCGGCAAAGAAGAAGTCAAAATGTCTCTCTTCGCAGATGACATGATACTCTATGTGGAAAACCCAAAAGAAGCCACTCCCAAACTATTAGAAGTTATAGAGCAATTCAGTAATGTGGTGGGATACAAAATTAATGCTCAGAAATCAGTTGCATTTCTGTACACGAATAACGAGACCGAAGAAAGAGAAATTAGGGAATCCATCCCATTTACAATAGCACCAAAAACCGTACGTTACCTTAGAATTAACCAGAGACGTAAAGGACCTATATTCTAGAAACTATAAATCACTCTTGAAAGACATTAAGGAAGACATAAAAAGATGGAAAGGTATTCCATGCTCAAGGATCAGAAGAATTAACATAGTTAAAATGTCCATGCTACCCAGAGCCATCTACACTTTCAATGCTATCCCGATCAAAATACTGAGGACATTTTTCAAAGAACTGGAACAAATAGTCCTTAAATTTGCATGGAAACAGAAAAAGCCATGAATCTCCAAGGAACTGTTGAAAAGGAAAAATAAAGCTGGGGGCATCACAATGCCAGATTTCGAGCTGTACTACAAAGCTGTGATCACAAAGACAGCATGGTACTGGCACAAAAGCAGACACATAGACCAATGGAACAGAATAGAGAACAGAGAAATGGACCCTCGGCTCTTTGTGCAGCTAATATTTGAGCAAGGAGGAAAAAACATCCGGTGGGGAAAAAAGTCTCTTCAATAAATGGTGCTGGGAAAATTGGACAGCTACATGCAAAAGAATGAAACTTGACCACTATCTCACACCATACACAAAAATAAACTCCAAATGGATGAAAGACCTCGATGGGAATCCATCAAAATTCTAGAGGAGAACATAGGCAGCAACCTCCACGACATCGGCCAAAACAACCTTTTTCATGATACATCCCCAAAGGCAAGAGAAACAAAAGATACAATGAATTTATGGGACTTCATCAAGATTAAAAGTTTCAGCACAGTCAAGGAAACAGAAAATCAAAGAGGCATCCCACTGAATGGGAGAATATATTTGCAAATGACACTACAGATAAAGGACTGGTATCCAAGATCTACAAAGATCTTCTCAAACTCAATACACGAGAAACAAATAAACAAATCAAAAAATGGGCAGAAGATATGAACAGACACTTTTCCAATGAAGACATACAAATGGCTAACAGACACATGAAAAAATGTTCAAAATCATTAGCCATCAAAGAAATTCAAATCAAAACCACACTGAGATACCACCTTACACCAGTTAGAATGGCAAAAATAGACAAGGCAAGAAACAACAATTGTTGGAGAGGATGTGGAGAAAGGGGATCCCTCCTACATTGTTGGTGGGAATGCAAGTTGGTACAGCCACTCTGGAAAACAGTGTGGAGGTCCCTTAAAAAGTTAAAAATTGAGCTACCTTATGATCCAGCCATTGCACTACTGGGTGTTTACCCCAAAGATACAGACGTAGTGAAGAGAAGGGCCATATGCACCCCAATGTTCACAGCAGCAATGTCCACAATAGCTAAATCGTGGAAGGAGCCGAGATGCCCTTCAACAGATGACTGGATTAAGAAGTTGTGGTCCATACATACAATGGTATATTACTCAGCTATCAGAAAGAACGATTTCTCAACATTTGCTACAACATGGATGGCACTGGAGGAGCTAATGCTAAGTGAAATAAGTCAAGCAGAGAAAGACAACTATCATATGATTTCTCTCATCTATGGAACAAAAGAACTAGGAAGATCGGTAGGAGAAGAAAGGGATAAAGAAAGGGGGGGTAATCAGAAGGGGGAATGAAACATGAGAGACTATGGACTATGAGAAACAAACTGAGGGCCTCAGAAGGGAGGGGGGTGGGGGAATGGGATAGACCGGTGATGGGTGGTAAGGAGGGCACGTATTGCATGGTGCACTAGGTGTTATACGCAACTAATGAATCATCGAGCCTTACATCGGAAACCGGAGATGCACTGTATGTTGACAAACATAATAAAACATTAAAAAAAGAAAAAAAAACAACTGTGAGATGCAAGATGCTTTCTCTATGGTGTTCTTTCAGAGACTTCAGTATATGGCACTTTCCTTATGTTTTCTTAGACGCCTGTTGAAATGCTTTCATCTTCATGATCGAATACGTGAGGTGAAAGATGGCTTCGATACAATATTCTGTCTTAAATATTCGTTATTGGCCCTTTTCCTATGCTTTCCTTCCCACTCTGAAACATTCTTCCATCATCATGACAGACGACGGGAGTTGGAAGACTGTTTCCATGCACTCCTATTACTGAGAGTTACATCTGGGGCTGTTTCCTTAAGTGAACCTTAAGGAAACACATATAGGGAAGCCCTAGTGTCTTCACTGATCAAAGTTGCCGTCTCTCTACACAAACTCTTTAGCTAATTGACTGATTGCACTTTCTTTTTGTTTTCACACAACCTTTTCGAACGGCTTTCATCCTCATGAAAGAAGTGAGTTGAGTGATGCTTTCTGTGTAGTATTATTACAGTTTTAAACGAAGTGCATTATCTTGATGCTCGCAGGCACTGTTTTGCACAATGCTCCCACTTCATGAGAAAAGATGTGAGGTGCAAGATGCTTTTAGATAGAGTATTCTCTCCTAGTGTAAAGTAGGTGACACCTTCCTTATGCATTCGTAGACACTTGAAAAACTTGCGATCATCCTCACAGAAGCTGTGACTTGGAAGATGGTGTCCATTCGGTGTTCTGACTGAGATTTGTATGTAGTGCCCTTTTCCTTAAGGTTCAAGGCACGTGCTGGACAACGGGTGTATATTCATGGGTCACCATGTTACTTCGATGTTGCCTTCTATCAACACGGAGTTGTTTCTCACAACTACTTAGATAGGACCTCTCCTTATGCTTTCACTTGCACTTCTGCAAGTACTCCCATCTTCATTACAGAAGATGTGAGTTGAAAGATTTTTTTCCAAGGGTGTTCTTACCTGAGTATACAGAATGTTCCTTAGGTTTCATGCAGATTTTGTAACATACATCCACCCTCATGAACTTGATTTGGAAAGTTGTCTCCAGATGGTGCTCTTTAATAGTGCTAAGCGTATGGCACTTCTTTTACCGTTCAACACAGATATTTGAAAAAGCTTCTCTCTTCATGCATCAGGATGTTTGAAGTTTCATTCTCTATACAGAACCCTGGTGCTCAGAGTGGAGTAAACGTCATTTCTTTACAAGTTCCTTTACCCTTGAGCCAATGCTTTCAGCCTCATGAGAAAAGATCTGAGTTTCAGACAGTGTCCTACGGATTTCCCTCATAAAGTTAAGCGTACGATAATTCCCTTATGCTGAGAAACACTTCTGAGAATGCTTCCAACTTCGTAAAAGAAGACGTGCCTTGAAGGATGGATTCGGTAAGGTCGTTTCTTGAAGCTAAGTCTCTGCCACTTTCCTTATGCTTTCAGGGCAATGATGCAAACGTTTCCATCTTCATGACAGAATTTGTTGCTTGAAAGATGCTATCTACCCAGTGCTCTCACCTACTATTAAGTTTATGGCACTTTCGTTAAGGTTCAACACACAGGAAAGAAACCCCGGTTGATCCATTTGTCAGGAGGTTGGTTTGATATTGTTTTCTATCTACACAGATTTGGTTCTTAGAATTAAGTAGACGGCACTTCTTTATGAGCTCGCACACATTCTTACCAAGGCTTCCGTCTTCACTACAGAAGTTGTGAGTTGAGACATGGTGTCAATACAGTGTTCCTGTATAGAGTGAAACAACACGCTTTATGCGTCTGTTTTCACAGACAGGTTTGCACATACTTCCGTTTTTATGACAGAAGACTGTGAGATGCAAGATGCTTTCTCTATGGTGTTCTTTCATGGACTTCAGTATATGGCACTTTCCCTATGTTTTCTTAGACACCTGTGCCAATAGTTTCATCTTCACGACCGAAGATGTCAGGTGAATGATGGCTTTGATACAATGTTCTTCTTGAAGATTGGTTAGTGGCCCTTATGCTTTCATTCCGACTCTGCAACATGCTTCCATCATCATGACAGAGGATGGGAGTTGGAAGACCCTTACCATGCTCTTCTTACTGAGAGTTACGTCTATGGCAGTTTCCTTAAGGTTCAACACACATATTGGAAAACCCTGGTGTCTTCAGTGATCAACGTTACCGTCTCTCTGCACAAACCTGATTCACTGAATGGAGTGATGGCACTTTCTTTTCGTTTTCACACAACATTTTTGATCGGCATCCTCTTTTTTTGGAAATTTTGTTTGGAAATTTTAATATGCCTTTCTCAATATCTGATGGAAAAAGCAGACAAAACATTGGTAACAAATGTGACCTAATTGACGTCTATGTAATATTGCATAATACGTGCAGAATACATTATTTCCAGTGGTCATAGACTATTTACCCAAACAGATGATATGTTGTTCCATGAATCATGTCTACATTTTAACATCCTGAAACTAACTAGATTCTATTCTTAGGCCACCAAGGAATAGAGCCCGAGTCCTCATGAAAAGAAGACCAGGAAATCCCTCCATGTTTAAAAATTCAATGTAACTTTGCTGTATATCCTAAGGGTCAGAGAGGGAATCGCAATGGACATTTTCCACCTTTTCTACATCAGGGCTCACACACAATGGCCCTTTGTCTCTGAAGAGCACTGACTATCCTAACATAGACAGGACTTAAGCCTCCTATCAGGGTTCTGCATGTCCCAGGCACACCTGGCAGCCTTGGCCTGTGCCCACACACACCTCCCTCCAGCTTTCCTTTCTAGTGGCATTGTGTTAAGGTAGTCAACATAGCCATATGGAGATGAGAAGCTCCCCACTCCTAGTGATGATGTTGCTATTGTCCCCACCAAGCTAATAACATGATTTCTGAGAGAATTACAACAAAATAGCAGTTTCTTGACCTTCATGAAAGTGTGAAAATCATCTTGTGAGTCATCTTTTCGAAACACGGTTTCACCGTGTGTTCTTTTCTCTGGAAAAGATATAGACCCAATGGTAATTATGGCTCCTGAGCACCTGCTCTTGGGAGAATCCATACTGGCTCTGAGTAGCATTCTCCCTCGTAAACTTCTCAACTGGGGTGTAGATAGAATGAGTCCCATTTTTAGATGGATAGACAAAGGCTCAGAAATGATATGAATTACAGAGGATTTTAGTGTCAGAAACCTAAGTGTGATCTCCAAACTGACTCCAAATCCCTTGTTCTTCCATACAAGGTACCATTTCGCTCTACCCCAGGTCTTCTCAATCTGGAAACCTAGGAAGTATTAGGATTTTCTTGTTGTGTGGCCAAATGGAATGAATTCGGCTGCCTTTTCACCTCTGCCCATCATGATCATGAAGATAATTCTCTCAGTGGAGGACCTTTGAGTCGGAGACTTAAAGATCCCTAGGAATAGAGATACTATACTATTTTTCTGATATTAAAGTGACTGAAAGAACTATGCTTTTTTAATTGATGGAGGCTCTGGTCTGTAGAGTGTCCTGTAAGGTCGGAAATAGTATTTAAAGCAGTTAGCCTCTTCTATAGAGTGAGACAATGCTTCTAAAGATTTCCTAAATATTCCCTTACCTGTGATTATTTATTCCCAACCATCGTAGTGTTTCTATGTTACGATTATGATTTCATTAAGGCCAACGTTGCGGAGAAAGAACTTAGTGTATCCAGGGGCACTTTCGTGTTGTGACAGTGAGCTATTCTGTTGTATTCTGTAGTCCAAGGGAATGGTGCCAGACATCTCTAAGATGTGTAAAATTCTGACTGTAAATGATCTCTATGTTTCAGAGATTTGGGCAGGACAAGGGGAGGAGTCCAGAGACCATGAACGCCTCTGTTACCTGTGTTGACCATGGAGCAGGTAACCTTCTGTAGGGGTCCTTTGATGTCTCTTTACTATTGGAAAGGTGCTTTCATCTCACGTTCCACCATTTGGTAGTGATGATAAGGATAAGAGTAATTTTTATGTCATACCATCTGTGAGGCCTGATCTTGGCCTCCCAGGAAAGCTCTCCTTTAACATTTTACCCAGCTCAAAATGACTGGGCAAACCCTCAAAGCATGGGCCCTATTTCTGCCCCCAGCACTTATTGTCCATATGCATCAAAAAGAAAAAGAGAACCAAAAAATGCCTTTGCCAACATCAAGGTGAGAACACAAAAGAACCTTTCTTGCTCCCATAAGATTAAAGTCATACTGATTTGTACATACTGAAAACATAAGAAAAAGTCTGTCACTTTCTGGAACCTTCTTCCTCATCGTGATGTATAACTGTACGTAGCACAACTCAGAACAAATATATGACCCTGCCCTAAATGTTCCTTCCCTGGAGCACTCCCTTCTTTGTGAAGATTGTGTCTCCCAGGCAGCTGTCTTTGACTTGGGTTTGAATAAAACTCTCTTCCTTCCTCTCTAAAATGTTTTAAAAGGTTCCTTCATTTAGTGTCGACAATAACAGTCTGTTTTCAAGTGAAAAATAAATGTTCCTGGTTCACAACCGCGACAGAACAGAAGGCCGGCTTTTCCTTCCTTCCCTGTAGAACTAAGCATGTGTATATAGATTGCAGCACAAATGGGCTCACCCTAGGAGGATGTTTTGAAGGTCTGAGAAGCACTATCCACCCCATGGGTGAGACAAGAAGGCAAAGCTATTCCCGCTTGGAGCATTCCTTTTGGCGCTTAAAATTGCCTTGGATATGCATAAAAGCATTGCATTTCCTAAAGCCCAAGGCTGGAACAGTCTGAGAGCAGCTGATCTTGCCAGGAACCAGGCACACCCTTGCAGGAAGGGTTGGTGCAGAAGGGAAGGGGCAGGGCTCTGAGGGTGGTCTGCAGCTAGAGGGGTCTGCGAAAGGGGCCGTGTGTGTGTGTGTGTGTGTGTGTGTGTGTGTGTGTGTGTGTGTGTGATTGCAGCCCTGCCCATGATCCCCGTCATGCCTGCTCAGGGCGTTTAGCCAAGGAGGTGCCTCCTGGACCTCTGCACTCCCAGAGTTGTGAGTCATGGGGCCGGTTGCCTGGCATTCAAGGAGTTGGAAGCATCATACTCCCCAAGCAATCACCCCATGGGGGTGGAGCTACGTCTCTGTGTGCAGATCCGGAGCAGCCCAAGGACGCAGACCAGGAGCCAAGGAAGTGGAGTTTTGAGAGAGTGGACCTGTGGAGTTCCTGGCTGGGTGAGTGCATGCTGTGTGGCCATAGGTGGGCTTTCTGGGAGTAGGGGCACCCCGGGTAAGAGGCGGGGTTCTGGAAGGGCATGTTGAGAGAGTTCATCATGGAGACTCAGTTTTCTTTCCTTTTTCCCTTGAAAGTCTCTTCTGCCTAGTCTCCGTCAACTGGCCATACACCCCAGACCCAGGAACTCCAGGGCACCCGCTCAGCAAAGCTTTTGTGGGATGGTTCGCAGACATTCCAGGGTTTCCCGTGTTCCCCAGGAAGAGCGAGAGAAAGGACCGCACAGTCCCCAACTTCAGTGCGGTGCCCCTGTCCCCCGACACAGTGCAGGTAATGGACCTTGAGCAGTTCCCCGAGTTCAGCAGGGTATTCCCTGTTCCCTCAGGCACAGGTGTGGCGCTAGGAAGGCCCAGAGCCGTTACCCAACTTCAGCATTGTGCTAGCTGTTTCCTGGGAATGGTGGCAATGGGCTGGGAGATAATTACTACTAAAAGACAAGTCTATGTTTCCCCTTCTCCCAGAAACCACAGCAGGTGTGCAGGCTTTAGGTCCGAGGAGCTGCTTCTCCCCATCTGACAACACTTCTCTGCTCTGGCTCCGCGAGACCCGACGTTCTGAACGTCTGCATCTGAGTCAGTGAGGCAGCTTGACACGGGATCCAGCATTCAGAGAAAGCGGCAGGTCCATTTGGAGAAATGTCATATCCACATCAGGACTGGAAGTAAAACCTCTCATTAACCCACCATCTCCTGGGTTTTTCTCTTTTCTCTAGTTGAGCCATGAAGTAAAACTTAAGTAATAGTTGTCAGCGTTCTGAATTTGGTGAAGGAGGTACTTAGTTTCTGAGCTTGGAGCACTTTGCAGGGGATCCCATTTTCTCTGTTCATTGACTGCTTATGAATGTATTTTGAACAGCTGTTTCCTAGAAACACTCTTTCATTAGAAAGGGAAGGTGAGGTTTACTCTTTGTCTATTTTTAAGATATACGTTTGACAGTGTTTATACAGTTGGGCCTAAGATATGGGTGAGTGGCCACCATTTAGTGTTAGATGGCCTTTTGTCGTCACATACAAATATGGATG